>NC_090943.1:127918399-127985899 GCF_040807025.1 Struthio camelus
AATAATCATGAATAAATATTCTAATCCTAACTCTTCTAAGTGACTGTCAAAAGAAAGACTTCTCTTTCTCTTAGGAGAATGAGAGCTAAAAATATAAAATTGAAACTATTACCAGTGGACCAAAAGCAGAGAACAGAATTTAGTGTCCTAATCATAAGGAAAATAATTGCTGCTGAATCAAATTTCTCTCCTGATAAGATTTCAAAAACCACTAAGTACATATTACCCAGTGATGTGTGCATCCTTGGAAAAAGCTGCTGTGAATCTTCAAGGCAGCACAGGCTTAAGTGATGTGCAAAGAACCTACTGTAACGTTGATGACATTAAAAGGTTCATAGAACCAGTATTAATAGCTAGAAGCAAGATGAAGCACTAGTTTTCTGCAACAGCTCATAGACAAAAACACAAAGCTAAGAAGAAAAGAGAATATGAATTTTGAGAACAACTAAAAACAGCTGGTGAATTCTTGCATCTATAGTCACATAGGAAACAAGAAGGGACTTGAAGAATAAAGATCAACCAGAATTGAAATTTTGTTTGGATTAGAATTCCACCAAATAACTCCATATTAGGGATTATGCTGAGCAAACATTATCATAATGCTGAACACTTGCTCAGCATTTGATGCTCGCAAAAAGGTATAATTGTATTCTTTAAAGAAACGCATCTCACAAGTGAGAGGATTCTTTGGTCATATCATCCTTGAAACAAATAATAATTCTGATATTACAATAAAATTTGTTTCATAAAAATTAACTGAATTTAAAGCTAACAAATGCCTTCAGAATGGAAGCTATTTATTTTCCTAAGTGTAATAATCTTTGAAGATAAATATTCAGTTTGAGCTCTACGTAAAGGAGCCAAATTGGACCTGTACTTTGAATATTTATATTTTCTGTGATTTTAGCATTATTTCCAAGTGTTCCACTTCAAGTCTTTTGCAAAAGTAAACAGTATATTTCAAGATGAATGGTATTTTGGAAAAGGTAATTGTTTTTGTGCCTTGTTGGAAATCATAAGCAGCAATGCTGGATGCAAGAACATGAAAATCCATCATAATACAAGTGAAACTTACTGGGCTAATTTCCTGTCTGGCATAAGTGAAGGGAAACACGAACGAGAATTTTAAATTTGATATTTACTGCTATAGTTTCACTAGTTCCTTGTGAAACTGTGTGCAACACAGCAAAGATATCCTCTAAAATGAAGTTCTACTAATGTTGACATTTGTCCTTTAAACGATCATGTAGGACAGAATGCATGGCCTCTGACACAGGAAATATAGTTACCAACCTTGTAAGCATCAATGAAAACAGGTATATATTCGAATATAAGTGGTCCCAGTGAGACTGCTTCTGAAGTGCATTTTCAGGATTGGGGCCAAAAAGAAGAAATGACACGCTGACAGTGGAATTCACAAGAAGTAGACTTGAAGTACAGGTTAGTGAGTCTTCAGGGAGTAAGCTTCAGAAAATCCTTCATGCAAAGAATGATGCAGAACAATTGTCCTGCTGCCTGAGAACATGTGGAAAGCCGAAAGAATCGCAGCCATCACAAGCTTGCTTAGAAGCCTGCTTCCAAAAAGATTATTCTTAAACTCTTCTTAGCATCAAATATGAATGACGTGAACTATCAGCCAAAGCAGGGCAGAGGAGGAAGTAGAAATGGGTTAATTAGGTGCAGGAAACACTAATGTTGAGCATGTACTGGAGAACTACTGAGTATATTACTGTTTTTCTATAATGAATGATTAAAATAATCTATTTTTTTCATTCACTATGACTGCTCCATTATATATCATTAGGGACTGGAGATTTATGTATGTATGCAAGTGTTTTGCCAGGCAACAAAAGAGGGATGTAGGGGCTGTTTAGCATACGGCAGAAGAAAAAGTTAACAAGAAGAGTCTACTAGCCCGGTTTACGCAGTGGGCTTTGCCCACAACGGGCTAATTAACCTTAAAAAGATGCAAGATGAAAGAGGCTAAAATTCATCTCAATTGGCAGTGCATTGAGTATGCCAGGGGTACTAATGATTTTAATTTATCTCAGAGAAGCTCGGTGGAAATTAAAAAATCTGAAAATTGAATAATTATGGACCAGTTGGCCTGTTTACCCGGCATTCTGTTTTTATATTAATAAGAGCACAATTTATAGACTCTGAAGAGACATTGACACTAGTAAGTTAAGCGGTGCCAGGGAACATTTCCAAAAAAACTGAAACTCTGTCGTCTATACAGTTACATTGCGAGAATGGTCAACGGCACGGTTTTGGCTTCAGCCAACAAGCATTCTCCTAAACAATTCTTGGGCGCAGCTGAGGAGCTATCACGAGCCTGCAACCATTCCCAATATGTAGTTTGTACAGGAACTTCCTGTTTTAGAGAGGAAAAGAATGTAATAGGATGTACCTACTAGTATACAGAAAACCTGAGCTTTCTGGAGTCCATTTTACCTGAAGGTAAATCTAACCAAAGCTATTCAGCCAAGTTATACGGAGAAGCCATATCTATAATTTTAATGAACAACAATCAACCATTTTTGGACCTGGACACTGTATACCATTAAGAAGGAAATACAACAACTTTATACTTCCTTTATATGTACTCTCTGTGCCAATAACTGACAAAAGCCAGAGGGCACTCAGCCAGAGACTCCATTGTGGAAAGAAAGCCATTCTGATCCAATGAATAGAAAAACAAGAGGCTTTGACCACCACTTAGGAAACCAATAACACAGTTATCATCAATCAAAGCAGAACTGGGTAGCAGAGAAGATACTGCCACATTCTTAGTTTGTCTAACTACACAGGTAATTAAGTCCCTACCTCACTTGCCAAAGTGAGTTGTTTTGTAAATCACAGTTTAGAGATGAACAGCAAGTGGAATTACTGGGTAAAATGAGCCGAAGAATCTTAACTGAATTCCCAGTTCTGACGTGCAAATATTTGATATGAATGTGCAAAGTTAGAGGATGACTGGGAGAGCTTCCATCTGCAATGCTGCACTCACAATGAACTCTGTCTACAAAATTGGAGCCTATTACAAAAAATAAATTAGGTTCATCCTTTGAGGACTAAACATTGCTCTGCAGAAAACTCAATTCTCCAGCTTCAGTGAAACTAACTCCAAGAGGAATTAGAATGCTTTCCAATGTGAGCAAAAACCAGAGTCAACCTCAGTAAAACAGTTATGTGTTCAGTTAAAAACACAAGCCCAGATGAAGCGGTGCATGTCTGCAATGACTTTACAAATTAGGAATAGGAGGTACTCAGCCACTCCTGGGATTTGGATCACAATGAAGTTGCCACTAGGAATCACTTTCAACAGAAAACTTTTTATCCTAGGAGGCAATTATTCAGAAGTATAATAGAGCCTTTTAGGCAGCATTTTTTTTTAATTCTGTTTCTGAATGAAGCAATAGTTAGGACTGGTCTAATGGAGAGACTAAATACCTTATGGCTCTGTAATATGGCTATAACTATTGCATGCTTCATCAGGTGCTCCTTTAAATATTTGCATACAAAAATTTTACACACAAAATTTTAATCCACATTTTGCCAAAAGGTTTATCCTTCAAAAAAATTGTATAACAATGCTTTTGTATAATGTTACTGTTGTTACAGAAGCCTAAAGTAGACCAAAAATATTTCTTTCAATTATATTTCAATTAAACTACATTTTTTTTCTGTTTGGGGAAATCAGAGATATTACCCAGGCTAGAGCAACAATCCAAAACTGCACCGAGTACACCTTACAGCAGTATTTTTTACCTGCTCATATCAGTCTTAGAGGTACGGCATAAATGTTTCAGAAGTGGATGCTGACTGTGCAAGGTGATCAAATTAATAAAATAAGAAAATCATCCCCTTATAGACTTACTGTTTGAACTTTGTGGAAATCCAGGTAAGGAGGATGGACCATTCATTCCAGGCAGAAGAACAGGAGGAAGGCCAGGGAGTCCTGGATAAGCTGCTGGCAAACTGATACCATGAAGAGAACTGCTGTCCATCATGCCTGGCTGCTGTACGGTTAATCCTAGCACATCAGTAGCCTTCTTTATGCGATCCAGTTCTTGCTGTGCCATCAGCTGCCTAACTGTTGTTGGAGCTAAATAATCTTTCTCCCGATCTAGCTGGCTTCCCACAGTTTCTCTCACTTTTGTAATATGTTGTTTGGAAAAGATATGATCTCTTATGGACAAACGCGCAGAATATTTCACCCCACACAGAGAACATTCTGGCTTTGTCCCATCAGGTCCAGTCTGATTTATCATGAATGGCTTCCCTATGTTAATTTTGAATTTCTTTTCTTTTGCCCGGGCATTCTGAAACCAGACCTGGACCACACGTTTGGGCAGACCAATCTCATTTCCTAACATTTCACATTCTTGCATTGTTGGAGTCCGGTAGTCACTAAAGCAAGCCTTGAGAACTTTAAGCTGAAGGTTACTCATTTGTGTTCGGAAACGTTTGTGGCCTGGTCGATCACTGTTTTTGGATTTAAAGGGATTGCTAGCTCCAAATGGGTTAGGAGAACTTGGATCAGCTATGCTTGATGTTTCGCTGCGGTCGGCATTATCATCAGGGTCATCAGTAATGTAGTAACTTTGGTCATGATCACCATCTTTTTCACTGAAATGTATTGAGGGGCTAGTTAGGGAAAAAAGAAATTTATCATCAGTATTCTCATTCGTAGGTGTAGTTGCAGTTTTTGGTAGCGTATCATTCGCAAGTGGTTTTGGCTCTTTCGGAGGTGATGTGGGTTTTGCATCCCCTGAACTGCCAGTCGTGCTTTCCATTTCATTGTTCCCCTCATCTCCTGTTGTGGCATCACTGATTGCAGTATTAATTGATGAAGTCTCATCAAAGTCAGTCTTGTTTTGATCATATCCAGAGTCAGCAGGAGGGGCATTCAAATTTTCTATATCCTCACTAGACTCTGCTTTAAAAGAAGAAGGACTTAAGAGATTCTTCGGTGACATCTCTGCCGTTTTGCTAACAGGGGTTGAAACAGTGGAAGCTAATTCATTTTCACTTGATAATTCAGTTTTTGCTAATGACAGTGATGGGTAATCAAAAAATATGTACTTCTGTGGACTTTCTCCTCCATCTTCAGCGGATATCAAAGGACTTGGAGGCAAACTATAACCTGCCTGTTTCCCTTCATTCCAATGTCGAGAGCGAATGTGACTTTCTAAAGCTGATTTTGCTTTAAACAGAGCTCGGCAAAAAGGACACCTTTTATGGGACTGGGCTGGACCAACTGCACGGAATTGTCCCTTTCTTTCTCGGGCTCTTGTGTTCTGAAACCAGACTTGTACCACTCTCTTTTTAAGCCCCACTTCACGCGCAATATGATCTAACATCTTTCTGGTGGGATTGGAATCTAACAGGTACTTTTCATAGAGTATTTCCAGCTGTTCTGGAGTAATCGTTGTTCTTAAACGCTTATCACGATGTTGATCTTCTCCACTGTTTCCTCCCTCTTTCTCACTACAGTTATTATCTTCTTTATCGTCCAGTTTTCGTTTCAGAGAACCAGAAACTGTAGCAGGGTGTGTTGTATGCGATGAGCCAGTTTGTGGTGGCATCTGAGCTAGAGAACTATTAAGTAACTGTCCAGTCATCAAAGGATTATTGGGGTCAAATATCATATAGGGCATATCCATTGGTCTTTCTAAAAACTGTGAATGAAGAAACTGGTTTTGGGCTGCTAGGAAATGCATGTGCTGGTGCTCTTGCCAAAGTTCTAGAGTTGGAAAGGCAACTGTACACTGATCACATTGGTATTGTAATAACTGAGGAGGTAGACTGTTCTGTAGAGAAGTCATTGAAATTGGTAAAGGACTGGAAGGGACAGGTGTAGTTTGTGACGCAGAAGGAGGTCTGCCTACTATCTGTGATTGTTTTTGTTGCTGTGATTGAGAGGCTGAGGGCTGAGGATCAGAAGGGGTTACTGGAGCAGACTGTACTGGTTTGGTGCTTTGTGAAGTTGTATCTGTCTGCTTAGAGATGGTTTCATTTTGTTTTGGTTTTTCTGTGGACTCCGGTTTAGGAGAAGCCTTTTCAGGTTCTGGTTTGGGTGATGGAACCAAAGGAGTACTAGAACCAGAGCCAGAGCTTGCTGCTGTGACAGCCGTGCTTTTTGATGAGTCAGTTTGGCCAGCAACTGTGCAGTTCTTGTATACTGTTTGATCAGAGGCATCCATGGAATCCTCGGTTTGGCTTTCATCTTGAGCATCATCATCTTCATCTTTATAACACTGTTTTTTCTGGTGTGTAATCAAATCAAAAATCCTGGGAAAAACCACGCTGCACTTTTTACACTGATATTGCATGTTACTAGTTCGGATGTAGCGCTCATTCGTCAGTTCCCTTTTCTCACTGTCTTTAGTTTCAGCTTGATTTTCATAACTCTTGCGAGCTTTTTGTCGTGCATTTTGGAACCATACAACAATAACTCGAGTAGGTAGGTTAAGTACAGTTGAAAGTTGTTCAATTTCATCATCCTTTGGATAAGCGTTTGTGTCAAAAAAATCTTGGAGGACACGAAGCTGGTAGTCAGTAAACCGAGTCCTAGATGATCTCTTGCTGAAAGACGCATCAGACTTGTAAGGTTCTACAGCTGAAGGTTGAGGGTCAATTCTTATATCTTCCAAAACTGTTATGGGAGGGTTGCTGAAGTTATAGGGAGAATCCTTATTTCTCTGTCGCTCCTTAAACAGCGTATTACGAAACCAGTGCTTGATAACCTTCTGTGAAAGACCAGATTTCTCAGCCATTTCTTGGATCTGCTCTTCACTTGGAGAATTGTTAATATCAAAATAAGCCCGTAAGATTTTTAACTGGTCATCTGTGATTCTTGTACGTGGACGCTTGAACTGAGAATGCCGTAGGAAATTGGGATCTAATCCCAGCTGCTGCTGACAAAGCTGGGTGAGATCTGCTGACAATGTATCCATTGGGGGCAACTGGAGAGCAAGCTGAGGAGGGAGTGCAGGATGTTGCACTGGCTGCATCATAATTGGAGGGAAGAGTGGGAGATCAAGTGAAACGGGAAGCTGGACTTGAGGTGGGGCTGACGGTGGCGGCGGTGGCGGAGGAGGTGGTGGTGGTGGCGGAGGAGGTGGTGGCGGTGTGGGTGGTGGAGCCTGCAAAGGAGCGGGAGTTGTGTTTTGAATTTTTCCAGACCCAGCTGAAGAAGGCTGAGAAGGAGTAGGAGGAGGAGGAGGTGGAGGTGGTGGAGGAGGTGGTGGCGGTGGCGGTGGCGTTTCTGGAGAAGAAGGAGAAATTGGATAAAGCTTGTCATACGCCTCCCGATATTGCCGGGCAAACTTTTCTAATGCTCCATACGGGAAAAACTGCCCATGCACATGTTCTTGATGACTCTTTAGAATAAGAATGTTGGAAAACAGCTTACTGCAGGTTCCACATTCCAATTTGTCCGTGTTTTCACCTTCACCAGTCTTGCTTTTTTTCTGCACTTTTTGTCTGTTCTCATTGTATTGGATAACTAACTCAAATCCAAAGTTCTCCAACAAAGCCTTGGCTGCATTTCCCCTTGCTCCAGAAGCTATTCTGGGTGGTGGGATGGCTGGTTCTGACAATTTTGGCTTCTTCATATCTTTGTTTTCTTTTAGTCCTTCACTCTCATTAGTAAATTCTTGCTTTGGCTTCTCTTGTTTCTCAGAAATCTCTTCTGACTCCTTATATGACGGCATATCCTTTATCAACTGGCAGTCTGTATTCACTAAGCTATTTTGCTCTGCCTTCATCAGCTTGCTACTTTGCTGCTGCTGTTTTTGGGACTGAAGTTGGGGTTGTGTTGATTGATACTGTTGTGCTTGTTGCTGCAGTATCTGTAGCTGTGTTTGACCAACATGGTGCTGAGTCTGTATCTGCTGCTTCAAATCTTCTAGCAGTGATCCTGTCATACCAGCCATTCCAGGCATACCAAATGTGGCAGAACCCGGCAAACCCAAATCTGGACTTAAGCTAAATTCTGTCCCAGGTATGTAGAATGGGAAAAGAAACTGAGGCTGTTGAAACTGCAGCAGCGCTTCTGGTGTCATTGGAAAGTGAGGCAAAAAAGCTGGGTTTAGAAACTGTGGCTGAAAGAATGCAGCTTGCTGTTGCAGTTCATGCTGTAGTTGCATTTGAATTTGTGCTGGTGACTGGGGTGGGTGATGTGTAGGCTGAGCAGAAATTAATTCAGAAGCTTGCTTTTTATTTAATTCTTTGGCATCTAAATGTGTTTCTTTGCTGTTAACTGCTGGTAAGCTCATAGACTCTAGCATTCCTTGGCTGGGGCTATTAACATTCCCTGCTACACTATTTCCGCTACTTATATTACCGCTTGGTTCTAATTTTGCAGCCCTTGCCTTTGTTTGATGAAGCACAGATCTCATATGGATTTCCAATGTAGAACTTTGGCTATATGCAACATTACAAATGCTGCATTTGTAGGGTTTGTTATCAGTGCTGCTGTTGGTTTCTTGAGGGACAGGACTTGATGCTTCCTGCAAAACCTTTTTGAGTTTATGTAGATGGGACACTGAGTTATAATGGACCAAGAGGATGTTCTTTTGAGTGAAAGACTCTTTACACACGGTACACTTATATGGACGAGATGGATCTAGAAATTTTTCCATAGTAAAATTTGGCCCTTTTCTAAAAGGTAAGGTCCGCTTTGGTTCTGAGCCCATATCATCTGGAATAGAGCTACTATCACTTCCTACAGGACTTGCTTTACCTTCCTGGTCCATCTCATAATCTCTTTCGACTTCCTGCTCTAGTGCATGATCATCTTGTGCCATATTTTCACTTTCTGCCCAGAGTTCACCATTTACAGGTAAAGATGCACACAGCTGCTGAAGTTCAGCTTCATTGAGTTCAGGGTGGCCTGCTTCCAAGTGTTTTTTTAAAGCCTGGAATGTACGGAAGCTACGTTGGCAAAGACTACACATGGTAGCAGCCCGAATAGCATGATACTGGGAATGTATCTGAAGCTTCTGCATAGTCTTAAAAGCCAAGCTACAATGGTTACAACGGTATTTATAGACATGGCGGTCAGAAACAGAGAGCTGTTGCTTCTTCTGCTGTTCATTTAGCTGATCTGGCATTGAGTCAGTGGTCTTTATATCTTTACTGCTGTTCTTATTCCAATCTGGTGTTTCAGTAGATTCCTTAGGTGGCTTCTGTTCCTCGGTTTTAATTTCCATTCCAGTTTTTGATTCCTCGATCCCAGGGGTATTTTTCCCATCCACAGGACTTTCACCTGGTTAAAAAAAGTGAAGTGTCTTTTAGGCAGGTACAAGAGAATATTCCATAGTATTAATGTTTTTTCATCATAAATCAAGGATGGCACCTAGTATGCTTGGCGCTGGCCTAGCAATCTGATGACAATCCATCCTTGTCCCAGAGAAAAATTAAATAGGATCAACAGGAGGTTAAAAAAAGAGTAATAGCAAATGCAGATGTGATGATCAGAGTGTCTACAGCTGACTTGGTAGTGACATAGGGCTTCTCTTTGGCATAAGGTAGGAATTTATTGGTACAATAGGAGCACCAAAGAACAAAAGGAAATCAAATGGCAGGAAAAGGAGGGAGGGAGTAGAAATGGGAACAATAGGTAGGATACATGAATAGAAAGATAGGCTAATATGGAAGTGGCTGAGGAGAGAGGGAAGAACATGCTGTGACAGTTAGCAAAGCAGCCACTCGGCACAGAATACAGCATAAGAAACATACTATTGGAAATACAGGCAGGATCATTTGCCACTGGTACTGGTGAAAGTCCTCCTGTCTTTTAGGACTGAGTCTCATTTGCTGATTAAACAAGAAGGGTCCTACCTTCAAAGTGGTGAGGTGCTATTGCATGTTCAATTTTAACTCTACCACAAGCACCTAGCCTGACGTACCCGAGTCAAGTACTTGTGCACATGAGACAGTGTGCATCCTAGTAGCTCTGCCTTTGTGCAAATAGTCAAACTCAGGCCCACTGTTATTTTCCTCTTGTTTTCTGCCTGTCTACATGTAAACCAAAAATAATTCACTTTACCAAGAAAGAAACAAGCAGTTTATTTCTAAATCACTCATTCCTGTCTTTTGAATGTCTGGGCTTTTTCTTGCATACCTGAATATTTTCCAGATCCCTCAGCTGTAATGGTTGCAGGTGTGTCACGTTCAGATTTCTCTGAAGCAGCTGCTGGCAATAGCATACTATTGGGCATCATGACATCTGGTACAGGAACCTTTGAAAATCAAGAATACAGTATTATTACAGAAGAAATCACACTATTTAATTCTATATAGTTGTATTAAATTGTAATTCAATAGATTCAAGACATCTAGATCAAAGAATGCCATGACTAAATCAAGGTCTTGATTCCATCCTTGACAGCAGTTTTCTGACAGACAAGTCGGAGCACTGGGTGTCCTTCGGTGGAGACTCCACTCAAAAGAATCCGCAATAAGGTGATGCTGCACTACATACACTTGCTGTGAACTACATCATACACTCAGTATTTCATTACAGTCAATGTCACCACAAAGTAGCGGCTTTCCTGGCTATGTCAGGTTGGGTGGGTATATCAGGAGAATTCTCCGTGGACATCCTCCACAGATGAAGATCGTGTCAAGATACGTTCACTGATCAGTTCTCGACTAACTGCACTCACTCTGTTTTACCTGTATTATTTTTTAAACAAATGCTGGAGCTCCCATGATCTTTGAAAAAATTTCCTTTTAAAATAAGATTCTTCCATTTAAAATAAGATTTTTCTCTTTCTTGTCTTAAACTGCTTATATAAGTATCTCCTTCAGACGGCTTTACCTGTTGTGTTATGCTTTGGAATTATGGACAGAACTCTTTGAAAGATGTACCATTTGTTCTAGGTGCCTGATAGTACTCAGTTTAACTGAGCTGACGTGAACACTTGCTCAACATTCCATGTCTTCCTTTTGCTCAGACATTTAAGACGTGCTCATACCTGACAGGAAGCATTTTCTAGGGGTTCAGAGTGAGACTCAGTACGACCAGGTTCAATCTCCTGCACTGCCAGAGACTCTTTAAATGATCTTGGCTAAACCAGTTCAGACTGTGTTGCAGCTCCTCACCTCTAGAAGTAGGATAATACTCCCTTACCTCACATGGATGTAACAAGAATATCCATAGAAGTTTTTTAGTGGTAAGTTACTTTGATAGTAGAAGCTATGTACAGTACTAGATATGAGCTGAAGCACTCCATTTAGCACCTAATGTAATTTAGTGAGGTACAATTTTTTTAAATACTTTAACTAATTATTTTGAATCTTTATTAGGATACATAAGAATGACTTATAGATAGATAGATAGATTATACATGCATATAAATTGTCTATTAGAAAAAATATTCTAGTCATATTTTAAAAAGCCCTGGGCTTACATACGAAATTCAGACATGGGGAGGGGAGAGAAGGGAAGGGGAGGAGAGAATTCAGAGTTGCCCCACTACCAGCACTGAGGGAGAGGGAATCATGGACTTGAGAAGGAAGCTAACAATCTTCCTTATGGAGACTTTTCTCACACTTTTTTACTCTTTGGAAAGAGTCTGGAAAAGCTAAGTGTCTACTGTATTTTTCTTGTGGTGGGCCAATATTACCCAGTCTGGAAAAGCTATAGATAGCAGAGAACAGGAGGAAAGAAATGAAGAAAAAATCTTTAAACTGTTTTTATGAATCCCTAATTCTGGGTTTGCTCATCAGCACCTGGCACAAGGAGCTCTAGTCCTCAGAAATTCAATTAAGAGCAAACAGAGTTTGCTGGTTATCGCATTCATCCGAATTGCAGGCAATCCAGTTCAGATCCGTGTCAGATGCAGGGTGGGTACTTGAAATCAAGTATTCCATATCCCAAAGAATTGACCTAAGTGGACTATTATCAATTCTCGGACTTGTCTTTCTGTTCCCTATTCCTATTTTTTCGTGAAAAATCTGAAGGGTCTTTCACAGTGGACAAAGTAAAAAACAGGACATTCTGTACCATATGAAATCTGTGTTTTCCAATTAGCACTATTACTGATATAGTGAATTTCACAAAACATAATGAAAGTACAGCTCTGCTATAAAACAGAAATCCTTCTACCTTTTGCTCAGAGAATCCCTGTTATTTTACAAACAGTAAGTTAAGGGTCACATTACCTCCGAGCACTGGGTATTATTAGACCCAATTTACAGGTGTGCACTCAGAGGCCTTGACAGGCTTGATTTTTCCAAGGTTAACATCAGTGAGGAACTGCGGGTTTTCAGCATCTTTGAAAACTATCCTCAGTGATTTTCCCAAGGGACATCAGTCACTGGATGAGCGAGGAACAGAACTTGAGAGTCCTGACCCTCTCCCCTGCTGGGGCTACCTGAACACTATGTCACAACAAATACATTGCCGAGAGGTTTGAGCCCATTTCTGTAGCATGCACATCAGTATTTGGATCACTTACTGTCATGAGCAGTTTCTCCACACAGTCAGGGGACACACTGTGCAAATGGGTCAAATGAAGCTGGAGGTGCATTTTGTTGCTGAGGACATCCTGGCAGAGGGGGCAGCAGATAACAGGTTGCATTGAATGCTGTGACAGGACATGCATCTGGATACGATTTGGGTCCCTACTATTGTAGTTACAATAAGGACATTGATAGAACTGAAAAACACCAAATTAAGATGCAGGCTATTAGTCAGAGTGCTTTTAATAACTTGCTGATATTGCTATTTTAATAGCAGATCATCTCTGCTTTATTCTTGAGCCATTTGAAAGAGTTCTACAACGCAATTAAATTGTTACATTTTCCTTTACCTGCTCATGACAAAATTTATTGTCCTCTGGAGGCTTTGATTTTTTAGCTGCACCATCCTCTTCTTTTGCCAAAAGAAGCTGTTGTGCCCCTACCACAGTGTTCACTTTTGGTTCCTTCTCTGGTGTGACTATTCCTGTTCCGAAAACATAATTTTTAAGAACATATTTTAAACTTTAAAATACCCTGTTTTGCAAAGAGGCTGTGATTCCAAAGGACTGTATCATCTCTGTGTGTGTGTGTTGTTTTTTTTTTAAGGTCTCAGAAAAAAACTATATCTCAATATAACAACTCCAAAATTTGTAAGTACAAAGGTGAAAATACACTTTTATCCTTGATGGAGACTCTAAAAATCCATTTCAAAATGGACTGTTCTCTACTGTTTAGATAACCCTAGGTTGCCTTTAAATATTAATCAATAAAGTGCTTTCTTTAGCAGCTCGGTATGAATTTGTGTATTACATTAAAACAAAACAGTTTTGCTTAAAAAGCCTATTTTCCAAAATAATTACTTTGCTGATGTTTAATTACCCGCTCTCTTTCCTAAACTGTCTGAGCAATACGATTACTGTGCTGTTTTGATAACTCCTGCCTGGTTACAATTCTGAAGCTAAATATAGTGAGGCTTTAAAAGAAATACTGTGGAGAATAGGATTTCAGAGCTAACTTAATATTAATTATATACAAAGATCAGACATTTTGGATTGCCTTAGATGTTTACACTGTGAATTTTTATATTCTAGCATTTGTGATCAAACTCAAAATATAATTGTTTTCTATACATAGTTCTACAATTAAGTATAAAATATTATATTTAATATTATGCCTGACTAGCTGTGTAGTGCAGCCCAGTCTTGCACACATCAAAGAAAAAAGTGCAATTCTAATTTCCCAGTCCATCAGAAAATTCTTTCCAGCGTCAATTTGCCAGATAATCTCTTCTGCTAGGCTGGATATTACAAGAGCATTGGGTAGGCATGTCACATACATCTCACGACAAACACAAAACCTCATTTACCAACCATTCCAATCTCATCATAGTGCGGCATCATCTGACCTTTTTTCTGCTGTTTATTATGAGTATTTCTAATTTTAACTTTCAATTTTCACCATCTTCCAGTCAATTTGCAACTAAATTATTTCCAGGGTGAGGACACTATCACTGGACACTGGGTGCAAATACATCTTGAAATGCAATGAAGCTAAACCATTGATTGCTATCAGACCCAACGTAAATATATAGTCCAGGGGTAATCTGATTGTATGCTGTGCATGAAGATTTATCTTGATTTTTTTCAATCCACATAAGGTTCATATAAATGAACAAATTGCACCTCATTGCACAATAACCTAGGATTAATTTAAAAATAAGGTCATGGATGTTATGGAAACAAAGTAAATATGAACAAAGAAAATATTTGCATTTTTCTGTGGACAAAACCAGAAACTTTTAAAAATTATTATTATCATACAGACTTTGGGAAGTGCTTGCTATTAACAGAGCAACATCAGAGAAAAGTAAAACAAGGGGACAACTTTCAAAGTAAATACCAAATCCTCACAGTACGATAATAAACAATTGAAAGCTGAACCATATAGAGACATTTTTCTGCAGGGCATTAAAAAAAAAAAAGTATATTTTATTACTTTTACGTTAATGGTGATTTCCCCGTACATTGTTTTTCATTCCTAAGGTGGTAATTATTTCTTTTGGTGTAATTTAGACTAGTAATTCTAGCATGTCCTTGCTCAAATTAAAGTTTATTCCTGCCATATTTTCCTACTTTTAATGACCAATTTGTCAACATCGGTTTAATATCTGAACAAGCTGCTTTCTGGGGTCCCGTTGCTTATTTACAGACTAAGGAACTGATCTTAGAGGCCTCATTTAGGTTACTCAGTGAGAGCTGCGCCTAAGAGCTGAAGGACTGCTGATGCTTAAAGGCATCATATACATGATACAGTAACATCAGCCACCATTTTATTACTCAGTGCGCTTTATGATAATACAGCACTCTCTGGCCTATCAGTACTTACTTGGCAATACACTACTATTATTTAAGTAAGTGACCTAACTGTGAGAATTATGGGAAGCAAAAAAGCGACAAACTATATTAACAGAGAAAGGTTCCTTTTCAGGTCTTAGAAGGATCGGTTCAAATCAGTAACCTCTCTTCATTTCCAACTGTCAAAAATGTCCAACAGTTGACTGCTGTCTCCTACCTTTATCATCTGTCACTTTTAAAATATTCCTTTTTAAAGTCATCTGGGCCAGAATCGTAGCTGGTGTAAACTGACACTGTTATATAGCAAGTTGAATTTAAAAATCAAAATAAAACATCCTTCTCTTTCCCCCACCATGCTAGATTGTTCTCAGCATTTTGTTACAGAAATTAGGATCCAAATTCTGCTCCCAATTGTATCTGTGCAAATGCATTTAATTGTGTTTTGGCATTTTGTATGTAACTGCTAGTGAAATTTAGCTTCGAGTGCACTTTGTGTGTGCCTGGGCAAACACAAAGTTAATATTACACACCGTTTTCCAACAGAGGATATAACAACTTATTTATTTCAAAGGGCCAGTAATAATCATGAAACTCATAGTTCTTGCTTCTATAAAAACAAGCACATTTTTGGTTAAATTTTCTTTTGTGGTTAATATAATAAAACCTTAGAGCTATAAAGCACTGTGCTGGGTCAATAAATGCATAACAAAGCACAGCTTTTTATTATGTTTACTGCGATAATTATATAAATTATTGGATTTTACAAAGGCCCTGTTGCTTTGGTTGTTCTGGTTTCGTTCAACCCTAAGGGCTGTTACTCTTTAAATGACCAAACTTGCATCTGGCCTAAAGTACCCGAGCCCGTGACTGATGCTGAGCCCTGCAAAACAAGGGCCCAGTCTTCCAGTCTGGCTCCTGTGGAGCCACTTGCACTTGCCCAAAGTGAGGCCCGAACATCCCCACATTACAGCAGCAGCAGCACTTTACAACAGGTCTTCGCTTTTCCCAAGTACGTGTGCCAAAACTGAAGGAGGATCTGCTGCCGATATAGTCCAATGGCGTAGCTGTTACATCCTAGCGCCTCATCTCACCGCATCTACGTTCTGCTTTCAGAGCTGAATTCCCTGCTTTAACAAGCTTCCTGCAGGGAGGGTGACCAAAGTTACGGTCTTACAGACATGGCATTGAAGGAGGCGGGGAGGAGAGAAAATATTAAGGTCGCAAACACGCGAGGTAGTGCTATTTTCATAGCTGGATGCGCCACCAGCACACTATTCTTAATATGCAGCTGTAGAAAAAGACTAAATAGTTGTTATTTGTGGTTTAAATATATGCTTTTTTATTCTTAAGACATGCCATTTGTCGGGCTCTTCCTAATTGTGAAAAGCAAACCATAATTCATTTTATTAAGTGCACAGCATTATTTTAGATGAATAAGGTAATTTCAATAAATTTAACTCAAAAACTAAGTTTAATTATAAATAAGCGCCACGAAATAGACTAGTCAATGATTACCTGTCAGTTACAGAATTATTTAACTTGTGTAAGATTGCTAATACAAAAATGACATAATTCACTGCAATTCAGATGCCATCACCTTCTTAACAATTCTGAAACCCCAAAATAAAAATAAAAATGTTTCTGTTACTAACAAGGAGGAGAAAGCTAATCAAATATGTATGCTAGTGAAATAAAATCGTGGAATACCTATAATCAAAATACCATTTTGTTATTTATGAATCGATGTATTTCATAAAGATTGCATAATTTAAGACTTCTGACACATCAGATGATGTTATTCAGCCTCAAAATAATTCTAAAATTATAATTACTGGTAGAGTATTTTTTGTAATTAGAGTAGAATGAAAGGATAATTTTCATTGCAATAATGAAGGTTAATTTCCATCCTTCCTCATGTTTACTACCTTATTAAAAAGTGCTCCCCTTAGCCATGGCAGAGACATATTACATTTTCAATGCAAATGTATTAATCTGGATAAATTCCATATTAATTCTTGCACTGCATAGAGCTGTAATTTGGATTATAATTAATCTAAAGTGGCACTAGATTTAAATGACAATATAAATGAGGCATTAGTAGGCTTTTCTATTCTGAATGAATATTCAACAAATATAACTTGCATATTGCCAAGTCTCATTTTGAAAGCTCTACTCCTTGAGATAAGGTAAGCAATACAGCACAACAGCTTACACAAACATACTGTTACTAAATACATGTTAATCCTTTCTCGTCTAATAGATTCTATGTTAAAGAGGGGTCACACCACTCTCCTGTTTAACTTGTTAGTATTGTGATTAATTTATTGGTTTTCCTGAGACTTCTTTGGCAAGACTTGCAACATTCAATTCATGAGAAAGCCCAAATTAACATTCAATTATACATAAGCAGTTATGCAGTCATTAGAAATACTTGTCAGCTGAGTGAAAATTAAGATGATGGTCTGAATGTTACATATGTAGAATTCATTTAGAAAAGGAAAATAAAAGTTTCTGAAAGGTTTAGGATTTTACAGTACAAACTGTTTTCTGCAAAGCACAAAAGCAATCATGTATTTCAGCCTTTGTTTTTGTATGAATGTTACTGCAAAGTTATTTGTGTAATTGCTGGCACGGGAACGTAGAACAATTATGCTGTTTTTTCTGTAGTGCACCCAGTAGGCCTCTGGATATAGGTTTGTCCTAATTAAACTTGGCCCTTATGAGCAGCTAATCCTGGTGGAATTTTGAGAATTCCCTTTAAGTATTTTTTCTAGATTCCATCGTTTTTTTCTGCTGGGACTTTAACACCTTCTTCTTTCTTGAACAACTACAAATGGACATGCCTAAAAAAAAGGGAGGGCTGATAAACTCCCTGAAATGGTTCGCATTTTCCCTAGGCAGGGTCTGTGGTGGGAAATGTGGCTGTCACCTCTCTCTTGATGAGCTTCCAGGAGAGCCCACTGATGAGAAAGTGCAGGAGGACCTATGTCAGCTTTGGAGCATGGCTTTACTGCGTTGCAGACAGGTCTTTCCGAGTCAAAGAGCCAGCCATGGGGGATATATATATTAAACCACAACACAATTTCTTGCTCAATATCATCCTTGTCATCATTGGCCTTTCTTCAGTCTCTTGATCGCAAAAAAGAAAGCAACTGAAAAGCAGCCGGAGTTCTATGCTGTGATAGATACTCACCTTAGCATGTCAACAGCAAACTTAAAGCAAGCTCTAAGCCTTAAATCAGTCTTCTGAATTAATTTGGCATGGAAAGGGGCATCTATCATTTGTTTTTTCAAATAAATCCAAAAATGTTTATTAAGTAAAGAGCAAATTACAATACGGGAGAATTTGGGTGTAAATAAACTGGCAGGTAAAATGATATTTTCTCTACAACTGTATGTCTTTAAGGAGAATACAACCTCCTTTGTATGCTGCTGTCATTGGGATACAAGGAAAAGATATATGACTACCTGAAACTAATAGGCTTCAACCTGTTTCAGCACTTCTTCTGCTTCACTGAATCCAACATAATGTAACTAGGTATAGCGTGCGGCAAAAGTAGCCAATGTAATATTCATCGCGACCATAGATTTCCATCTCATACATAAAAAGCATGGATGAAGTCACATATTTGCCAAATCAAACACAGAAAAAGCCTTGGGTATCTACACCAGATGCTGCCCCTGGGTTTGTTTGTGCACAAGTAAATGTCATGACATAGGGGTTTTGTTTTCAAAGACAGTAGCTTTCATTACTGGGCTCTGTCTATTCCAGGAGATCAAAATTACCCAACCCATAATCCGTTTTCAATGATATTTCCTCTTTCTTAGGCTGAATCATCTGTAAACTTTTTCACTGGATTTTGTGTATTTTTTTCAAAATGCCTCAAATAAACGCTCAGGAAGAGGCCAGATTCTTGAAAGCAACTGATCAGAGAGCAAGAGCAAAAAATAATAATAACAAAAAAACCCACATTCTTTGGGTTACAAGGGGGGCAAAACTTGATTGAAGAAAAAATTCAAGTGGTACCTAATCCTATGCTTATGAAAAATTAATATGCCATCAGAGGAATCACAAGTACAGCTAAGATTAATGAAAGGCGCTTAAAAAATTACAAGCACACAAACTGATTTGATTAAAAAATAATCTCACTGGTCGTCCTGTAATATTCTTCAACTTATCCGCATCTATCCTGTCAGATGGTTATGATTAAAAATAGGTCAATGGGAGGCTACTGATAGAAATCACATGCAAAATGCACATGCAATGAATAGTAGTGGGAATGTCCAGACAGTTTAAAATGAAAGAGCATTTAATAAGTTAAAAAAAGAAGCAAGACAACATTCTAGCATCTTACCAGAGTCTTTACTAGATTTTTTGACTTCACTATTGTCTCTCTCACTCGAGTCTTTATCATCAGCAACAGCCACTGACGCACTTTTAGCAGACCCTTCTGTATCTTCACCTTGTTCTTCTGTGGATAAGCACAGAAAAGATCTAACTTAGTGACCGTTTAACAGCAATTTAAAATTTTCCTTTAACAAGATCAGCACTAAAAGAGGGCATCCAAAAGGGGGGAGGGGAAGACAAGGAAAAGGGAAAGAACAGCACTGTAAAGCGATTGGACATTAATTACGAATAACTTGCAATATTTCAAAATCTACTCGGAAATTCTAAACATGTCTTTATCAGAAGATCCACCTTTCACCAGCGCGACAGATTTAAAGCTTGTCATTTCATAGTCTTTGGCTAGAAGTGATTTGCGTTGAAACGCGTGCACACACACACACACGCTCCGTACAGACTTGCACAAAAGCAAGCACATGTAAAAATGTATCTTAGAGCCAAAAAAAGGGGGGAAAAAAAGGAATTCAACTATAAATCCTATTAGTGTAGCAGCATCCTGCTAATTGCAGTAAGTAAGTATTAGGTACTGTACTCAATATAAACCACCGGCTTTGCTAGAGAAGTCTCAAATTCTGTCTCCAGGGGGAGCTATGCAGGATAAACGACACAACTTGCTGTACGGCTTCTAAGGAAGCAGCGTTACCCACACCTCACTTACGTGTTCACACCAGCTAGATTACATGGAAATCTTCACAGTAACTCAACCCTATTTAATTATTCTGTAAATCTTAGCTATGCTGCTACTGGTGGATTAATCTGTTTATGCAGTTAGCTTCTATGCTGGGGCTGTGCAGCACTAATCCGTGAAAGGCCCACTGTTCCTTTTCATCCTGCGATCATTTGTCTCTCACTGTGCTGATGTCACATTTTAATGAATTTTTAGCAATCTGAGTAATGCCAGATAACCAGACTTGCAACTCCCTACAGCACAGCACGCTGTTTTCATTGCAGCACAAAAAATAAAAATCATATTTCCCAGTTCAGGTAGGAATTATATAAATTAGGAGGTGAAGGTAAAATGGGATTCGAAGCACCAGGCTGCTCAATTTCATAAAATCTTTAATGACCATATAAATTAACCCTGGAAAGGCAAAAGGTCACAGACACACATTTGCATACTCTCTTCTATTCACTTTTGATAAGCAGAGCTTTTATGCAGGGAACATGATACAATTAACCCTTCAGGAACCATACAAAATGCAGCTACCGACATTTTAAGTGTCAAGCATTAACTGAAAATTACACACCGCATACAATTTTCATTGTAAATGCTCTAGTGATTGAAAGGGGAAATAGTGGCCCTCTTCGCACCCCATGTTTTATTAATAACGTTCTGACAGCCGAATGAAATATCCTCTGTCATATATAGCAGCTGAGCACAAAAAAATTGCTACTTAGTGCCTTGCTTGCCAGCCACGCACTGAAACCGTATGCCTGGGCAAACAACCCTCAGATCGATGCGCTGAACCTATCCGATTCTCAACTCTCCGCCAAACCTTTTAGGTTATTTAGGTTAAATTAGGGAAGAAAAAACATATATATATATATAAATATAGAGCTGCAATTTTGGGAACCGAATCAAACCATACCAAAAAAACGCCCCAACCACAGGTCAATGCTTTTTGCATTGACTTCCTAAAACAATAGGCTGTAAGCAAACTTCCATGTCCCGGTTTTTACCTAACACAGGGAGAAGGCTGGTGCCCTCTTTTAAAAATAATGTGTATGTATGTGTGTATGTTTATATATATATGTGTGTGTGTGTGTGTGTGTGTGTGTGTGTATGAAAATATAAAAAAAGAAAAGCCATCAAAACGGAAAAATATCGTGCTGGTTTCGCAGCCCCCTGCCCCCTCCCACGCTGATCGCTAATCAAACATGGGAGGCATCTTAGGCACAGCGGGAAGCGGGGCGGTATTTGTAAGGGTGGCAGGGGAGCGCAGTTTGGGATGCTGCGAGCCTGTGATCATGACGGGATCGGGCTGTGTTAATGCCAGGCGCGCGCACATGAGGCTCATATCCAGTGTCAGGCCCCATGGCCTGACGCAGCCCGTGGCAATTCCTTTTCGACTCATCCTTGGGAACGGACGCATTGCTTCTTTTACTAGATTTACTGGCCCAATCCCCCTGGGCTGGAAAATGAAGTGTCAAAGTGCTACTGAGTGTCCTTATCTTGAGGGGACATAAAATTGTAAGGGCTATCGTGGCACACATTAATAAAACATTGTGTGTGTGTCAGGAAAAGAGAAAGAAAATTATGAAGGTACTAAAAGAAAAGCTACAGTATCATCTGGGTCTCATCAGACAATTTTTGCAGGGTGCTCTCCTGTTTTTCTGGTATGTGTTTTAAGTGTGAGAGAAATTCCCAGACATGTTCTCCTATACATCATCGTGGTGTCTGACCTCAGCCTGACCCTGGCAACAGTTTGAGAAATCTGAATGTGAACAAAGACTCTGTGTCAGCAGCAGGCAGAGATTGCGGGATAGACTTTCCCCATCAACTTAATCGCAAACAGCAGTTCCGAGGCCATAACTTTACAGGGCTCCACCAAGCCACAAACACGTAACCTTTCGAGGTGAAACTGCCCCCCGCTCCCCACCCTCCTGCCCGCCCGCCCCCCCCCCCCCTCACTTCTGCGATTTTTCACAGTCTTGTGGCGCTCCCTTTGATGTAGCAAGGCAATTAGCTCTAATGTTCAAGCGCTGCAGACCTGTTTTATGGTTTGGAAGGTGAGAGCTGTTTATTACAGGTAGGCTCCTGGGGGCCATAAAGGCTCCGCAAATTTTTAATCATGCAAAAAACTAATCAAAATGTAACTTATACACACCATAAAAATTAATATCATTATTATGCGCAGTATAAATTGCCTGCCTTGGCTTTCAATGGCGCTCACTTCTAGAAAATACATTTGGCATTCATTTCAGAAATATGTATGGCATTCACTTCAGAAATAAATTTCATAGACAAAAATGATAATACAGCTTCTCATATTTTCCTTCAAAATTACAGAAAGGCTTTCTAAGAGTCACGCTGTTGCCACATTTCTCAGAGGGCCAGGACAGAAATACAACAGCCCTACCTTAACAACAGTTAGTAAATTTACAAAGAAATCCTTAAAACCGTGCATCAGAATAAATATCAAGGCTATCTAATGAAGCATGCTATCAAAGACAGTGCCAAGATACTACTCACGTCTCTTTTTAGTGACTTTTTTGCTCTTACGTAGTATGCTAACCAACAAGGATACTATTCCGTTATAAAAATATGATGGCTCCTGCTCAAAGACACAAAATCAACAAAATACAATACGATGGTGCTACAGATTCCAGAACAAGTCCTAATGCTCTGTTTTAAATTTACAGGAGTCCTGCCTACACACATTTACAAATGTCGACTTTGAAAACGGCTAGAACACCGGATTCAAGCATACTTTAATGGCTTTAATAACACTTACTAATGCAATATGATATTTTATTCACACCTGGTTTTATTTTGTCTAAATGTTGAAAACTTCTTTTGATGTTGGTTCTCTTGAGTTTAGCCATTATCAACTTTTTTCCTCACAACTGACTTAGAATTAAACACATAAATGAGGTTAACTGCACTGAAACTGTGAAATAAGGAAAAATGGAAAAGTTAAACTTCAGAAGTAATGTTAGTCGAGTGATATTGCATACTACATATTCTACATCATATAGTTTAATAAGTTAATCTACACTCGGGCCCCAGTTCAATACCAATTTTACGAAGGAAGACCCTAATGACCTTTCTCAGTTCAGTGAAGTCAAGTTGTCTGAGGATTTCAATTGTCAAATCTAGGCCTCAGCCAGACAAAGTTGACCGGCACATATACATAGCAGCAAAACTAGATGAATATTCATATGTAGATTAGAAAAGCCTGATTTGCTCAGATGCAAATAAAGGAACAAATGCATCCACTGTAGTCAAGGGATGGGATAGAGAAACAAATACTATTTTTTGGAATAAAATACTCAACAGTTAAAATAAGACATGGCAGCATTGAAACAATCTTCTCTCCTTTAATCTGAAGGCATTGTGATAATCAAGGAGGCACATCAGTCACATTTTCCCCTGTTTTACCAGCAAAGTTTCCCTACTGATGAGCAGCACAGGGAGTGTGTCTCCAAGTCTACCTTAAGAACATATTTTCAAGGGTTTTTTTTTTTTTTTTTACATCACTGATATATCAGTCAACTGCCAGTAGCTCCTGTTTTAGTCCTGGAGATTATGCATGTGTGGGTATGTATGTGTGCGTCTAGGTATCCCTTTTGCCCCTTCCAATTTCCTAAACAAGGATGATCTACTAGTTGTGGGTGAATAATTGTGGTTATGAAAGAGAGAGCAAGATTAAGCAAGTGTTTGTGGCTGAGGGCCGGAAGGATGGGGAAAGAATAAATCAATTGACTGAAGTAGTAAGCAAATAAATAGCAAAAGAGAGAGAGATTTAAAAAAAATAATTGGGGCTTGTTACTCAATATGTTCAGTAAACAGCTGAATCAAAGGTACCCATACATGTTCAGTACAGGAATATACCAGGCTCAGCTGGAAGAATGAATGGCTTAATGAGATCAACTGTCAGGATGAAAAGGTAACCAACAGCAAAAGATAAAGGAAGGGTGGATTGGAGAGATGGACAGATGGCAGATAATTTAGGAGCAGGAAGAACAACTAACAAAAGAAAATGAAGAAGAAAAACTTAGAATATGTGAGAGAAGAAAAAAATAATTAAAAGAAAGGCTCGTGGATTTACTTCTAGATTATCCTACCTACATCACTTAGTTGAGGCAGCTTCTCTCTGACTTCTGGACTGCAATTTATTCACATGAACATTCCAGAAAGTATTTGCTAGTTTTTCTGGCTGGTCTGGCAGAGCACATGCTAGGAACAGGATGCCGCACTCATTCAGGATCTGGACTGCATCCTCTAGTGGTCGTATTTCATCTTCAAATAGGATTTCTAATTTCTCATTTGAGGACTCAAGGGGAATAACGGCACCAACCCGTTAATAACTGCTTCTAATCACTGTGTTATATTTAAAACTGTAGCTATTAGAAGGCTGAACTTCCCACAAACAAGCCTATAATTAAGTGATGATCGTCATACTGACCAGAAAGTGCTAACAAGCACTTAGTATCAAATTGTACCATTTTGTTTTGTGGTGCATCATTTGAATTTTTATAGTTATCTTGTGCTTATTTTCCTCTTGTTGAAACATAGGAGTGTGTCAGAGAAGGCTGACTGCAAAGCTGGCTGAACAGGGAGGTGGCTCCCTACCAAGGAGTGTCACAAATCACACCCACTTTATCCATCCACCCCACCCAGCAGCCTGTATTCCCCACTTGCCACACTCAGCCTCACCCTTCTGGCTGCCGGAGAGAGAAAGCTCTCATCTACTCTTACTTCTTGTTCTTTAGCTTCTGGAAGGTAGAAAAGATTCACTATCACCAGTTAATCAGCTCAGCACTTTTTTATTATTTTCTAATCTATTTTTTGGTACCTTTTTTTTTTTTTTTTTAATATAACCACAGTCCACGTCTAGCTGTTTGAGAAGGAAAGGGAAAGTTCTACCCAAAAGTTTAGAGGGGTGGAGTGTCCTTCTCAGTCTGGCTGCTGCAGGCACTCTTCCTTTCTTTTGTTGCTGGCTGGGATTGACTGCTTTCTAGTCTCCCTCCCGCTCAGAGTAAATTGGGAAAAGAAGTGTATTTTACTGTGAAAATGGTGTAAAATGTGGAAAAATGTTCGTAAGCTAACGTTGAACCGTACTGCTTTATCAGAAAATTGGAAAATCTATGTTCTGTCTTTTTCTTGTTTATTTTTATGTTAATATTTTATCAAATATTTTGCAAGAGGAAAAAGGAGCATATGCTGACAAAACCATTAACAGAGAATGTCAGCTATTCAAAATGAAGCTCGGCAATGTTTTCCAGATGTGATTGGAGATGTACAGTTAATCATTTATTATGCAAAAAGGGATACTTTTCTTACTTGGCCACCTCAAGAAAGGCATTGAAGCATGAATCTATATTGAGAATAGTCTAACTTTTCCAACTCATCAGTACTTTTCTTTTGGCTGCCATTACAGTTCATAGACACTGCTGTTTCTCCCATCAGCATAGGTTAGGGAGAACATTAGCGTTGTCTGCCATGAGGACTAACACACTTCCATCAAGGTTATTCAGAACATAAAATTAAACCTCGTTGTTAATATTCTTATCCAATACACTAGTATGGATTCACCCTGCCTAACTTTAGGCACTACACTAAATTTCCTCCCTAGGAAATATATAGAGAGAGGTACTTCCAGGGGCCAACTCAAATTTTAGGTAGGCTGAATCAGCCTGCAGAGGTGTCTAATTCCTCCCTGACTATAGCAGGATTTTAGAGTGAAGTTTAGTGTTTAGGGTGAAGAGACCTTCATCTTAGTACTGCAGTTAAATGCTGGAAGTTAGGCAGTTGAAACTGAGCCTAAGAGCCTGACCTAAAATTCAGAAAGTGAATGAAAGTCTCCTCATGACCTTCACCAGTTTCTTGGGTGCTCATTCCTAGCCGAGGAGGAGAAAGAAATACTGGATCTTCACAACAGCCTTCAACTTTTTGTACACCTCCTGTTCAGCCTTGTCTTACTTTTCCGTATTGCTGCTCAATCTGTTTTCAATACCCCCTCACATAGAAATGCTTCAACTGTCCATGATTTCTTGTATTTTTTTGCCACCTCCTGCTTGAGTTGAGGTTTCCAGTACCTCATGTGAGTGGTGAAAGTGGCATTCACATTCATAGTTCCCAGAATAATCCTTTATTTATAGTTTCCAGAATAATCCTTTAGAGTATATTTAAAAGTCCAAAATGTTAATTAACAGTTCATTTAAAATGTCATTTAAATGACATATTTTATTAGCAACTCAGTTTTTGGGTTCTTCTCTGAAATCCTTCTCATTTACCTTTTCTTTACCAATTTTTTTTCTGAATTATTCACCTCTTTTTGGCTCACTAACATGTCTTTGAAATTATCTGTAAAGAATTCTGTTAGTGCATATATTTTTCCTTTGTCTTTTGAGAATACTGGAGCAAAAGAATTTATTTTCTTTGCCATCTCCTGATCATTTTGGATTGACTCTTCACTCTCTGCTGATCTGGCAAATCTAAAGACCCTTCTGCAGGCTTTCTACTTCTGAGGTACTTTAAAAATTCCTACTGAGCTACGGGCCTTTAGAAATTCTTTCCTCTTAGCCAACATCTATGTTCAGCTTTATTAACATTACTTCAGATGTATTTTCATTTTTAAGGATACTTTTTTCCTGACCTGAATAGATTCTTGTACTAAGCCTTGTCATGTAGCTAAACTACATCCCCTTCAGTTTCAATATTCTCTCTTCTTGATACTAACTGTCACAGGCAGAAGTGGGAGGTCTATTTGCAGTGAATAAAAATTTTCCTGATCATAGCTACTTTTTCTCTTTTTCTGAAATTTAAAAAAAAATAAACTTGGCAGGTTTTTTTTCCCCCGAATTACTTGACAAATAGTCTATGGCATATATAGCAGTTTATGGATTTTTTTACAAACCTGTTTGTTGCAGATATCACTGAAATCTTCCGAATTCAAAATTCTGGCTTCTTTAACATATGCATGCACCAAATGTCTTTGTTTGTTTGTTTGTTTGTTTGTTTGGAAAGACAATACAAGTGCTTTTATTTTCCCCTTCAACCCAGATTGCAATGGTTAAGTGATATGTAAGAATCTTCACCAAGACTATCAATCACCATAAATTCATCCAAAAGTCTCCTGTAAAAACTGGAGTTTGTGACTCAGCCATAGCTGTACTACTCAAAATATTATAAATTGTCAAAATATGCTATTTATACAGGAGGAAAGGAGAAAAATCTGTTCATCAAGACTAACAAGAATAGTGAACACCAGCAATACCTTGCTGCCTCCCTGCTGTCTTCCGCCTCCTTCTGTTTCCCTCCCTCCTTACCTCCTTGTCCCAATCTGGATAATTTGGATAACCTTCAAACTTTTGGGTCATTATTCAGACATTATTCAGTACTGTGGCATGTTCTTGACTCCCATCACAGTATTTGTGTGTTTGGGATTCGTAGTCAAAAGCTTCTACTGTTCTGTCCTCATCATCCACAACAGCCTATGGGATCCTTCCTGTTCTAGTGCTGTACTTCAGCACCTAAATCTAATCTTTTCTCGCTGCATAGTTTGCAGTCAGGAATTACACTATACTATTGATTATTTGGAGGCTTGAAACTCCAGTCCGCAGCTGATTTGTGGGAGCCACTCACATGGCATGCTCTGAAAATGGGCAATATCAATTAATTCTCAGATAGCACAATGATGAGTGATTCATAAATACTGAAACAGAGTAGATTGCCTACACATTCAGATTGCCTGATTTCAAAAATGCCAGTTATTTCTAGGACTCCCAGTGCCAAGCCAAGCATTTCTGTTCACTCAGTTTTGCTTTAAAGCTTCTTGTCTCATTGCAACAGAATAGCATGGTGACCTCATCTATATTTATTTATTTTTTACGAAATCAGTGCAACACACTAAATGTTTTCCTCTCTCTTTCACTTCCCCTTCCCTTAATTTAAGTTTCTTATTTCCCACTGTTCAATATATTGCACTACTTTTACCTTTGCTACATGATGAAAGTCAGATTGTCTCCTTTGAACGCTTTTTTCCCCAGATATAGTATAAATAACAACCCCCACCTTAACTTTCATTGTCAGCAGTATATAATTCCATTTCTGCTGAAGCAAAGGCCTGCAGACCCCCTGTTCACAAGCAGCTAATGAACACAAATCGACACTGTTAATTTAGCTAGGACCCTGAAATGCCTTGTGAGGTGCTTCTGTTGATAGCACTGAAAGTATTTCAGAGAAAGCTTCTGAACAAAATCTGCACTTAAAAATTATTCTTAATAGCTGCAAACAGGTTGACAACTGCAAACATCCATTCAAAAGGTGAACATACACCTCCCACCATCCAACTGTCTAACTGTCTTTTCATTTGCTTATAACTTTGGTAAATTTTAACTGGTTTGGTCGAAATTTGCTGTGCTGAATCTCTGCTGCAGGTTGGATATCATATGCATTTTTTTAGAAAATTTCAACAAATATGATTCAGCTACTTCTGAGAACAGGAACTGGACAAATATATTTCTATTTTATATTTTGGAAATCTTTACTGTTTCAGTGATATTAAACTGGGACTCAAAATTCAGTGGGCAGATTCAGTCTGGCACAAAGCACTTTGTGAAAATCTGCCCAAATTCAGCTAACACCTTTGAAAAATCCTGCTTACCCATGCGCATGAAAGCCTCTTGCATTAAAGAGCTGAAATTCTCCTAGGATTCCATATTCACTGAACACACTCACACTTCCCACAGCGCTGAGTACTCGCCAAAGTGCATATTCAGTCACATCCTACAAAGCCACTGCATACCTCTTCACTCAGTTCCTACATGTACTGAAAAATGTGCATGCCCTCCTCACAAAGGAACTGAAATTTAAATAGCCCTTCTAAAATGTAAATCCCCCCCTGCATGACTAGCCTGCATCGGTAGCATCCCCATAATGGTGAAACTGAACTTTCCTTTCGTATTAATTTTATTTTGCTGCTTTGTTGTCGTGCAGAGCACTAGGAACAGACTGCTGTAGGAAAGCCGGAGCAGCATGTTCCCCCCATGCTATCAGTTCGGCAGGAATGAAGGAAGTATGGAAGTGAGATTTAGAGGGGGCTAGAGGAAGAACTGGGGAGGAGTAAGCACAGAGAGGTCCACAGAAGAGAAACAGTGAAAGACTAGGAGATGGGGGAGGATCTGAGGTGGGAATTAGGGTCATATGAAACCTAAGTAGAAGGCAGGAGACTAGGACTGGAATCAGTGGGGTGTACCAAACTGGCATAAAGGAGGTAGAGCTGGCTGGCACCAAAGGTGCAGGAGACCACTAGAATCTACTAAGCAAGTGAGGCAAGGACATTAAGACATGCTGAGAAGCTTGTGCAGGGATATTAAAGTTGGCAACGGGCAGGAATAGGAAGCATGGATGAGAGGGCAGGGAACTGAGAGTGGAGTGGAAGTAGAGGAGGGACAGTCTGAAGAATGAGTGGGGGAAGCAGACTCAAGAAAAATAGTGAACTCTGCCTCGGTGGGAAAAAGAAGGTATAAAGAGAGTAGGAGGAGATAATTGGAGAGAAAATAGTAGCTGGAGATAATGATCACTAGGCAAAGATACTGGAAATTAATGTGAGTAAGAACTGGTGTTCCCTCTGATCTGAAATTAAATCCCTGATTTTTCAGCCTCATCATTCTTCTTCCGGCTTAATGCACTATCCTTCACCAGTGTTTGTCCACAGTAAGGACAAAAAGCTTCTGCTACTCGCAGTTGGTTCAGTAGCTCAAGTAAAAGAGGTTTGTGTAGTAAATCCAAACCTGCTGGTATTTCACATAAGTTCCAATATAGTACTATCCAATAACATTTTTTCCAGTGTAAGTAAGTCTTCAAAAAATAACTAGAGGATTATATATGCATAAAACCATTTTTAAAGAACCATTAATAAGAATGCAGAAATCAAATACTCCAATATCTTAGGAAATGCATGAAGACACTTCCTTTATGACATAGTTTTTAATTCCTGATCAAGTGCTATCTTGTGGCAAAGACTCTTGACTTATTCACTGCACAAAACCAATGTTATTCATTTAGTGAGCAGCTATTCAGGATTTTGTTTTCCTCTCACTATTTAACATGTGGCCACATTTTTCATTTACTACCTCTCTTCAACGCATTCTGAAAACCGAATTATTCATTTCATTATTGACTTTTTACTGCTGCACAAACATTAATGAATATATCTTCATTACAGTGCTAAAAGATGAGTGAGAAATTCTGCTATTTCAGAAAGGGGAGGTATAAAGAAATTGAGGTTAAAAAAAGATGTACTAACTTGGAGAACCCAGTTTGATACAGATGGGACCCAATTTTTTCCAAGTACATAGCAATATATAGCACTTTATATGCTCAAAGCACAGCACTGATTGCTTTCATTTGCAGCTCTGTGTGTTCAGCACTTATTTAACACTATACCACAGCCTCAAATCAAGCACTCAGAAAATGAAGGCCACACAGTCAGTGAACTCCTGTGAAAAGTCTAGGTAGGGTGACTTGCTTAGGATAAAATAGGAACTCTCCAGCAGAGGCAGATATGGAAGCAATTTCTACAGTTGTTTTAAACATACCCCATCATTTCTCTTCCTGGCATCCCAAGCCTCCTTCACTATACACTTTCTGAATTTCTCAGCATACAAGGTAAGGCTCTAAAGACAGTTTCTGCCTTCATTGCACAGCACAGATTCGTCCCTATCTCCCATGCAGCTCCATTCTTTAAACTCAGAAAGGTAAAGAGAAAATGTTATGTGACCATGCAATTAAAGTCTATATCTTCATGCATACAGGCAGGATGCTGAATTAAGGTAGTACCATGTGAATTAGTTCATCTTGATTATGATAGTGGCTTCTTTGATAGGCAGAAGCAAACCTGTTCTACTATATTGATATATAATTTTCCCCTTTTTCTTGTTCAAGCGTGTAAGATTAGCAAGCAATATATTTTTTTTACAGGTGTCATTATCTGAACAAAATCTATGCCATATAAAGCTATAAAATGCAGAAGAGTAGACTGTAAGGCAAGGCACAGGGATTTTCCTGTACAAATCACGCTGAAGTTCACAGGAGGGGTGTGAATGAAACCTCTTGTAGAAGCGTAACATTTTACTGATGCACTTCACCATATTAGACGCAGGCTCATTCGATTTAGGAGCAGGAGTTAGGAATAGGACTTGGGAATTTAGGAATAGCCAGTAACTATAGTTAGTAAGTAGTAGAGTGAGTATATAGTGTCTTATTTTTATTCTATATGCAGGCAAATGTCTGTGCCTATTAGTGAAATTTAATAATTACAACGTCAAGTTTGAAAACAGCACATTCAGACATATCCTAGTCAATTAATACTTATTGTAATCTTGAAAAAAAATTGTAGTTTCCCTTATGATGGAAGGAAAAGTAAAGCTCAGACAGAATTACAGTTGGGCAGATGTGCCATATTTGTGACAGCTATTGTTTGCTTTTTGAAACAGGATTTTTGGTCACCTCACCATAAATTAGCTTTGCAGCTACCACTAACCTGAAGAATGAAAAAATTTAAATGGATTTTGTAAAGTATTGACATGGATTGGCTTTGCCTGAGTTAGGGTATTCGCAGAAGTTCACATTTTCAGAGACTGTGCTACAGAAAAATAGGCTTAAGTAATATAAGGTTTGATTTTCAAAAGTGCCCAGTGTTGTCTCAGCACCCACAGACCGAAAGCTGAGAAATTTCAAAAACCTACATAGTCTCAGAGAAATGAGCAAAACCCCATGCATTAGGCATAGAGGATTTTTACCAATGCAAAATAGATGGTCAACACCTGGCCTTTAATCAGATTTGTAATCCTCATAAAACATATTTCCTCCATGCACACTGACCTACAAATACATTGGCAAAGTCCTCATTTCAAACCATGTGTTCACAGAACCATGTGTGCCAGGCTTTGAGGTCTGGGGATTATAATAGCCACCAGTTTATAGCAGCATTTCACTTGAAAGGTGGAACATGATGTGAAGCAAGCAGCAATAATTTCCTAAAGTAGAGGGGAAAAAAACAAAAACAGAACAAAACAAAACTATGAAGTTGCTTATTATAAGAGCAAGATTAATTTAGGTACCTTCATAAAAAATGAAATTCTGCTGCTTACTGTGTATTTAATTCATGCATTTTTAAAGAATTCTATTTTTAGTCTCATACAGAGTCTGATAATATAATGTTGAGTTCCTTTCAAGATATGGGGAGAAAAGCTTAATTTATCTTTAAAAATAAATAAATATTGTATGAATCTTTTAATTATGAAAAAAATAATCAAACTATTTTTAGGTCCAGTCCTAGTTAGCTAATTTTATGTTGCTGGCCTGTCTAGTCAGTCAGATATTAGCTGATTTGGGTGGTATTTCTGAGGATCACAAATGAAAGACAGGACAAGCAATTCAGCTAACTGTGTGAGGATGCAAGACAAAGCAGTTACAGCAGGCACCACCTTTTGCTGTCTAAACTCCCCTGCTTCAAGATATACTCCTTTTAGTACCCCTGAAGAAGAGCTGGCAGACATCACCTTTCTTTCCCATTTCTACAACAGATTTATTCACTTTCTACTGATGAAAAAGCTTTTAAAATGTGTTCTACAGATAAGAACTAGCACTGTGGTTCAACTCACAACAGAAACCAGATTCAAGATTTTGGTTGTCTGTTGTATTTGCAATAAGCTGTGTCCTACAGTCACAGGCTGGAGGACTGAGAGGTATGCCATCAGTGTTCTCCACAAAATCTGTGGAAGAGATGAAATGGGGCACCCTATTTGGATGGTGATTAGCCATCAACATGTCATTTTCATTCATGCAGACGCTTTGTGAACGCTTCTACGTCTAGTTAGCCCAGCATACTCAGTACCAGCAGCAGCACAGGCAACCATACCGGTTATAGTCTCAAATGATCATGAGATAAGAAGGGAGTCTTCATCCAAGGTTGTTCTGAGTTAGTGTCTATTTTAGACTGCACGTGACAGTGAGGTAACATTCCTCACTCATTCTATCATGTGCAACACACAATTAGTCAGTCTGACAAATACCGTGTTTTAGCTGATGGCTAAAAAGGCCCGTTTACATCTATATCTTCAGGGGATGTCAGCCTAGCAACTAAGGTCAAAAGGATTGCATGGCATGTGCCACTTGCAAAGATTATTATATACATGTTTGGCGTGCTATTTTTGGCTACCACCTCATGATGTTGATAGAAAGCTGAACTTCATAAAAAGGTTAAAATATTTCCAGTTGTTCATATAAACAGAAAGATAAGAGCCAATGCACAAGTTACCTTCAAAAGAAACTGTGCACACAAGGAATCAGAAGTATGCAATTTCTTACTTGCTCCTAAACTAGGAAGTCAGACCCTTCAATATGAAAGGAGGAACTAAGTTGAACATCTGCATTTCAGCAGCATGGAAAGGAAAGGAAAATCATTTTGGGGTTGGTAATTATGCATAATGCAAAAGGCTCAGATATCAATGTAACAAAAATCATCTCTATCTTTATTAAGCTGAGAAATTTAAAGTCAGTGTTTAAAAACAGAATGAAAATAATATCACAATAGCGTTGTATGAGCTATGAAAGACCTAGATATGCTGCTTTTCAAGAAAAGAAAAAAAGAAAAAAGCAGAAACAGGACTGATCTGAAGGTATTTATCTTGGGGCATAGGATGCATTTTAGCTCCTTCTGAAACACCAGCTTTCATATCTTTAAGAGAAACAAGCTGAAAATGGAGTCTGACTGGACTTCTTTCTTGCAAGTTATTCACTGGAAATCATATAAGAAATATCACTTGAGATGACTATAAACTCAGCATAACTAAGCTTGAACTCAAACTCTAGTTCCCAACAGAAAAAAAAAAAAAATCTCAAGGTAAAAATAAAATTGCTAAATACTTCAAAGACAGCATGAAGGTACAGAAGCTTTCAGTGAATTTCTTCCAGAAACAGTTGCAGATCAAACTTTCACGATTTCATGTATTCCTTCATTCAGAATAGAAAAATTTTCATGGAAAGCTTATTTTTCAGTCTTCCTCATATCATTCATTCACTCAGGGCCAAAGAATGGCTCTCTACTGGAAGTCAAGACCTGGTGTGTAGCCTATAACCATCAAAGTCAATGAGGGTACTACTGTGAGTGAAGTTATAGACGTGCACTACTGCGGGCAGCACTGACAATGTCTCTTGTCATAGAAAGGCATGAAGAGTGGCCAGGTTTCAGAAGTTATATTGAAAGTCTCGTGATAGGTACTGAATTACTCACAGGCTGAGCTTCTGGAGTTAGGCAAGAATGTGAACTTTCACTTTAAAATAAAATAGAATAATGCCATAGTTGTGAAATAAAAATGAAGGCTTAAGCAAAAAGAAAGCCTCAAACCCAACCCCAAATTTATTCTAGTCAACTCTCAATTATCCAGGGTAGTACAGGGGTGGGGTTACTCAAATAAAGCAAAACCACATGTAAATTACACTATAAGAACACACTTGGTACTTTTTTTTTTTTTTCTTATTGCAAATAGCTATGTATGGAATGAAGGAAGAGCATTAGATAGCTGTGAGCAGTGGGGCCTGGCAGGAGCAGTCCTTGTTTTGTGTCCCGTGCGCTGCAGCAACGGGCTGCAGCCAGTGCCGTGAGCAGCAGACGGGCTCTGCCTGAGCCACAACCCAGGTAATCTTCCCACAGATAACTCAGATTTGACTGTTTATTACAACTCATGAACTATAACTCAGTCTCTTGACTTTTGAGTTATGGAGTTGACAGTATTACAGACTGTCAAAAAATACCACCCATCCTCCAAAAAACTTCTCCCAGTTAAAGTCACTCGATAGCATCTCAGAAGAACTATAAGCCTTGTAAAAACCTTTTTACTAAGTGCCTCCACCCATGTTTTCTCCCTCCAGCTACAGGCAACAGAAAAAAAGTAGCTGAAATGAAAAAGCTGTGAAATTTGATAATTGGGTTAATAACAACAATAAAAAAGAAAACCTTTCAAAAATTGAGGACAAAAAATCTTTTATTGGAATGATTTTTTTTCTCCTCAAATGAATTATAGATCAACTATGTGGAAAACACTTTGATAATTATTTTAGGGCTCCTACGATTATGAAAACAGTACATAGCTTGTTTCCTTTTAAAGTGTCCCCACCCTTATTTAAGCAGAAACACAGTTACAACAATTTTATAGTACATAAAATGAAAACACTTGGCCTACTAAGCTACAGTGAGGCAACGCACAGTTTCATATCTGTACGGTATCATTTAGAACCCTGCTGTTTCATTTAGATTATGTTGAATCTTTTTTATCGTTTCTTCATCTAACCTAATTTGCCTAAACCCCCTATCTGATATTCCTCCTACTGTTTGTTTATTTCTCACCGAAAGAGTGTAATAGCAATAGAAACTGTAATATATTATAAATAAAGGCTAAACTGGTGGTACATCTTCTTAGAGGGCGTAAACTTTCTTCTGTCTCTTTCTGTTCCAGCATTTCAAGACTATTCTTTGTTAGAGGAGAATTTAATAAGACAAATAATCAGTCATGAAGAATGAAGTAGAACTCGGCTAGTGACTGCTGAGCCCAAATGATGCATTGTACAAGGAAGAGGACAATACAGTAATTCTTTGTAATAGAGGACACCAAAGAAACAAGAAGCACAAAACACAAGTTCTAAACTATTATAATGAACTCCAGGACTGAAGACCAGATCTCAGTTTTCGATAAGGATGCTTTTCATTGCTGCAGCAGCACACAGATGCCCAAAAGCTGGTTTAAAAGGCTGGGAGGAAAGCCTCAAAATGAAAAGGATGCCCAGTGGCATGGAGCCAATGTGGCTAGTTCATTCAGAGCGGACATTAGCAACTGCTGTGTGTAGACTAAGATATCTCAAACAGCCTTAAGCTTATCTAAATTTAAATTACGCCACTTTCAAAAATCTTGGGGAATCTATGAAATTTACCTCAGTTAACTTCCGCATTTTCAACTGCAGAGTAACACTGGGACATCAGTGCAACTGCAGAGACCAGTTTCTACAGGAATTTCTTTTTTTCGTATTGTCTTTTACCTTTGTTAACATTCATGATAAAAGAATTGTTCAGTTAAAAGTTCTTAAAGAGCTGGAAAGAGAATAAAGCTTGGTTTGCTATCTACATTTTGAAAATGAGAACGCATATCTAACTTTCTTCCTGAATGGTGCTATTAAATCTATTACAGAGGAAGCAAAAGTGAAGTTTATAAGAATCTTGCCCTCTGAGAATTCCAATGGGTAAAAGCTGTGGAAATTTTACTTTATTGCCACTGTTCCGCCTACCACAAGGGAGCACTTGTAATATTGATTAAATTGGACATGGACAGCAGAAAAATATGTAACATTTATCAAAGCTTACAAGCGCAGAGAAAAACAAAACCAAGAGCTTCGTTTTTTACTGTAGGGTCTACAAAAATATGGGGAGGTGCCTTCAGTTTAATGGGGAAACAGTAATGCCTGAGTTTTTTTCAGTTTGTTGGTGTAGCTGCTGAACCAAATTCTTGGTTTCCAGAGATACCAATTTAAACCTAAAGCCAGCTCACCCTCTTGAAAGTCCCGGATACAATTAGGAATTTGGCCCTTTGGACCCTGACCTGTTCCAGATATCAATTCTACTTATTCTACCCACACTTATGGCTTATGCTTCAAAACTTAGACCTTGAAAAGTTTCATGTGTATTACCTCCCAAACTGAAAATGATTGCAAGCAAAGTGGAATTTATTCCATTGTAGTAAGCTGAATATCAATAGATTCTTTTGTGTCTGCACCTGTGAGTGATTTGGAGCTTTTTGCCCTTTGCGCATCTTGGTCAGATATCTTGCTGGAAGATTTGGGGAGCAATATTAACAGTACAGGAAGATGCCATCTACCAAATTATAAATTCAGGCACTCAGTGCTCTTCATTGTTTGTAATTAAGCATTTACATTAATAAAGCTGTAGTCAATTTTGTGGGCCAAGGCTTTCCCTTTGTCCGATTTTAGCAAATGCTGAATTTTTGTTTGCTCATTTTGCAATGCGTTTAAAATCACAACCAAAAAGGGATGCCATTAAATTTTCTGCTAAAAAAATGACCAAATTAAGGATGACCATAATACTCACTGTGTCCATGAAATGATGTACTGCTGTTTTGAAAGGGCAATATCAATTCACTTTAACAAAAATAATCACAAAATTCTTTTTCCTAAAGGACTTACTGAAAGACCCTTCTAACTCTAACTTGCCTTGAATGGGAGCAATATGGAGATATTCTCTCTCTCCCTCACAGCTTATCATTAGAGAAGAAACCTCATATTTTCCTAAAACACAGTATCTGCTCTTAGTCTGTGATCTTTAGATTATTTTCTATATCACAATTGCTATGCCACTTCTAAAAAATCTGCCTTCAAATATCTTCAACAGATGTGAAAGATTAGTACGAGGACTTGCTCTCTCATTAGGTGCTTGACTTTCTCAAGTCAGTTCCTTTATATGAGTGAATTAGGAGGCGGACTTTTCTCTCATACAATTTTGGAAGTCTTGCAAAGCACAAACGTAAACAAAAACACTTGGAAAAATAATTTTACACATTTTTTAAAAAAAGCTGTCCACATGATAACCAATAATGCTGCTTTTCAGGTATCACGTGTGCTGTCAAGATTTCTGATTGGAGAATTAGATTGGAAGCACCTCTGTCTCTGAATTGTCATGACAGTATTTGAGCTTTTGGTTTTTTTGATTAAAAAAGATTCTAAGAATATGGGGTTGTCAGCAAATATAACTAGAAGACTTAAGAGGTTCTGTGAAGATCAGTCTATATGTGGAATGTAACAGAATAATGAAAAACAGTACAACACATATATCCCCCAATGGTGAATAACATGTCAGAGAGAAAAACACATTAGCTCAGCCACTATGTATCTATAATGCATTTATTTCACTGGAATCTTTATGAAAACTAAACATACAGCTTTGGTTATTGTTACTTAACCAGCTCAATGAAATAAAGGAAGAGAGACCAACGGATGAACATTTTAGGTTTTGAAGCCGCCAGGATGAAATTATTTGATTCACAGCTACACCTAATATAGCCGAGTAACATAAACACTAATATCCTGTTTCTTACCCTGGATAGCAAATCTTGTACTGCTTAAATCTAACTCATCTTGAACTAATGCTACTTTATAAAAAAAAAAAAAAAAAGAAAAAAGCTTATCAAATATTTTTGAGAAGTCTCTGAAAACAGTAAATACCGGTTCTTTATTGCACACTGTGGAATGAAGTCAGAATTCTGCTAAAGCTCTTAGTGCATTACACAGCTAACTGGAAATTTGAATGTTTCATAAGAAAGTTTCACTGAAGGTATCATACACCGAGATTCCAAGCCAATGTGTCATGCACTGAGACATCTGCAACAGAACATAACATTCTTAATAAATGAGATAAATGAAAGCATGCATTTAATGAAGTAATTCTGCAAATATATCTGTTCATCCACAGAGATGAAATGCTGTTTATGGTTTGGCTTGGTGAGAAAGGGCATTTATAAGTGAGAATTTCCAGTTCTGTTCAAATACACCTGGAGTACTTCTAAAAGAAGACAACACATGACTTGAGTGGCGTGCAAGTATGTATGTCACAAAGATGCCTATAAAAAGAATGTGTGCGCAAACATACCTATCTCCTCACATATTTCAGTAAGGAAGAATGTTCTATTGTGCTTTAGCATATTTTATAACACATTGAAAAAATAATCCACACGTCTACTTTAGAGTTATGAAATATATGTTTTTGTGGAAGGAAAGGTAACTGCTTAAAAAAACTCAGGTTTACATTTTTACACAAAATTAATGTTAATTACATTACCACTCATACCACATTTTCATTCCGGCTCTTGCAAACTGCTACAAACAATTAAGAGCAAAAATCCATTCAAGTTAGCAAAATGACAAGTTTTCTGCTACTTCAGAGTATTTTTAGGTATGGTATGTTCTTAGCTTGAGCTGGTTTTCAGCTGTTCCTATAATTCACAAATCCTCAAAATAACTTTGTAACTCTCTCTCTCTCTCTCTCTTTCTCTCTCTCTCTCTCTCTCCCCCCCCTCCCTTTTTTTTCTCCTCCAAGCTATTTAATCAGGATCTGAACTGTGAGTTTATCCAAACCAGTCTCCGTTTAGTGCTTTGGTTTTTTACAGTGCCAAACCACTTCTGGTGTTTCAAGCAAGGCAGTGACAGCATACCTTCTTGTTATTATTTATGCATGGAAGGCCAAACCAAATGCTTGGGTGGGTCGCTAAAGACATGAAGTAGGTAGTTTTTTCCATCCGCAGGACCCCATTTACATTTAAATGAACTTGCTCCTTGTGGAAGATTGGCTCCAGCAGAGAATACCACATGACCACAGACATTGAAATTAAATCACAATCACAAGGATAGAAGCCACCAACATATTGCTAAAAACAACCTACAACACATATCTGCATTGCCTTATGTATGTCACTAATAAAGAGAAAATGTTCCATTTTATTCTATAAGATGCATCCCGCTATATTTTCGTGGTCCACACATATAATAAGATGCTCCTTTCCAAAGCGAGAGTCAAACAAGTAACAAAGCACGCTACCACTGCCATGACTAGATTTCTCACCAGGGGTAGGAAAATTGTCATGTGCAGCTCCAGGCTTTAAATGGATGATTTCGCCTGGCTGACGCTGGAGTGGCACTGACTTGACAAATGTGGGAAAGTCCTCAGCTGTGAGATGGGGGCTTAGGTTGTGGGCTCTTGGTCAATTGAAAGGTTGCATTAAATGTAAATTATAGGACTGTTACTTAGATATATACCCTTCTCAACCAGGTGAAAGGCAAACAGCGCTCTGCACTAATTCACCGATGAACTGGTGATAGGCTTGCTGAATAAGGCAAGCAGGCAGGCAGCAGGCAATTATAATCCTCATCTTTGAAGGAAGGAAGGAAGGAAAGGTATTTTTATATAAAACCATATTAAATTTCCTTTTTTAAGTGCCTCTATGTATTTCTTTTTTCAATTTATATGGAAAAGTATTAGGCAAAAATCTACAGCAGAACTGGCAGTAAATATCACAGTAACAATTGCTCTTTTATTAAATATTTATTGAAATAAATTCCTGTGCTTTCTCATTTTTCTTCTTCTGCTTCCAATATTTATTTACAGCTGATTATTAACATCTGCCAGTGTAACAGTTTCATCTGTACAGAAGCCGAAGGGTAAAAAAGTCACACACCCCCTCTAACATGACCTGTAGTTAGACAGAAAACAGTTTTCCCAGTCACCGCTTGGCTTCCTGTCTGTGACCTCTGAAAAGCATTGGAGGCCAGGGTTAATGGCCTTTCCAATCTCTGTGATAAGAATTCATTTTGTTCTATTACCAGCAGTTATCTCAGGAGCCTGCTGCATCACTTCAGCAGGGTTCAATCAATGAGAGGACCTAATGAAGTAACCAGCTGTAGCTCTATTTCCCTGGTCAACTCTATCAGACAAATAAGATCTATCAGTCACATCTTAAGGCCGATCCTAGAAACAGCATCTTCACATACTGCATCCATATGCATATGAACTAATGATACCTGGCCATTTCTTTTTAACCTTCCCTTTCAATAGAGCTTTTTCTAACAGAGAATGGAATGGAATGGGTTTGAAATGTTGCCTTAGGAGAACAATAATGCTGGATTAAGAAACAGTGGATTTTTCAGAAGAGCAGAAACTATCTGTACTAATAGCAAAAAGAGTGTAAATTATACTGCACGACAGGTTTTTTGTTTTTTGGGTTTTTTTTGGCCGGGCAGCCTCCATACTCCTAACAGAACTCTTGAGAGGAAAAAATATTTTATTATTTTCTGCCTCAAATTACTATTTGTCATAAACAGTTTTAATTATGGGACTTAATTTTTGGCTTGTCACTTAGGAAGGAAATATAATTGTGGCAGTACTTTGCTCTTCAGTCAGATGTCAGTCAAAATAATTGCCAATCAATTTTATTTCATATTTAAGTCACATCACTGAAAATAAAAATGTTACTTTTGACAAAACTGTACATACATAATTTTGTGATTTGTTATAATTAATTGTATCATCTTATACCATAAAAAAGGGCTTAACTGCTCAGAAGTGCAAATTTACTTTTAAAGGCACTAGATTTGAGACCTGAAAAATAAAGAAAATAATAATAAAGAAGAACTTTGGCACCTTAGAGCTGCATACATCAAAGCACAGTTTTATTAATTAGATGGTACAGGAGAAAAATGCAATTCATATTGCTTGTAGCAAAACATCCAGTGTGACTTTGTAGCTAGGTGTGACAAAGTAAGTTGTAGCAGGTCACCACAGGCAAATCACTAAAAGTGCTGTAGGAAGCCGTGTTAGAAGACCGTCAGATTTGCTGAAATGTTGAAAGCCGCATGCAGCTAAGTTTACTTTATTAGGTTAATCGCAACGAATCTCATGAAATGAAATTTGTATCCTTTTAAGTTAACTGCATGCTTTGTCAAATTGAAACGAAAGGAAGCCTGGCTATTTGCTGCTATACAGAAACAGACATGATGTCCAAGAAGTAAAACTAAAAATGATAACTGTTCAACATGCACACTCACATTATACACAAAAATGTCTATATAATTAAAAGCTAAATATCATTTCGTATATAATAACACATCTGATGGATTAGGACACATAAATTCCAGAGTACATGTGCTTCAAATAAATGCTTATGTCTTTTTCCCCGTGCGGAAAACAAGGGCATTCTTATTTGCAGTCTGCCTGCATTAATAAAACAATAGGAATATTACTTATACAATCAAGGGATATCCAAGATATCTTCCTTTTTAATTTTAAACCACTTTAATGAAAAACAAGGGGAAGAATGTGTTTCAGTACTTCAGTCCGGTATTTCAGGAAAGCACATTTCTGCCATAGATACCTATGCACATTTGAAAAGGACTGACATTTCTGTGCTACATATGTAAACAGATAAGATTATGCCTAGCAGGCATTTTGGGAACATCTGTCAATTTTTTATGGAATGCACTGATTGTGGGCTATTGATTGCATTTAAACAAAGTTGTTTCAAAAAAAAATCAGCTAACAATTCGTGTAGAAAGGAATGATCAATATTTAAATGACTCTCTTTATTGATTTAAAATTAACTTTCAATTAAGAGATCCATAGGACTCTTAACTGCGACACTTATCCATTCAAGAGAAAATAAAGGTACATTTATCGATACACTTAAACAGCAGTGGCTGGTTTCCTATTGATTCAGTCATTTGCGCTGGGATTCGTTAGCGTCATCAGGCTTTAACTCGCTTACTAGGTCTTCACAGTGTGTAGTACTGCAAGATGCAGGAATGTACAAAACGATAGAAGGGAAGTGAACAGAATTAGAAGATGTATGCAGAGGTAAGTCATGCTTATGCTTTTTACATCTCCTAGTGAAGGAAGAGTTCCTTTAAAACTACCTAGTTTTGGGGTTTGTTATGGAACAAATCCCTGTCAACTGACTTGTTAGGTACTTTTTTGGCACAGTAATTATATAAATGAACAGAATGTTTCTATAAAATTGATAGGTAATAGTTCTTCTGGCTCCTATTGACTCTAACAAGATCCACCAACTTGTGTATATTGATTAACATATAATCAATAAGAACTTTAGCTCATTGTTTACAGAATATTCTTAAGTGGCAGTACAGAGTATGCCTTCTGTAAGTTCATAAAAAATATATCTATATAAACATACAGAGAGACATTTAAGGCCAATATCATTTAATACTGTAATTCAGAGATCAGCCATTGTATGAATTTTGTGAGACTGAGATATTTGAAAGTAAACACTAACTGTGTATTTCTGTTTTTGAGACAAACTCAAATATATTTGAATCTAACAAAAATATACTACAATAGCATAGCTCTAACTATAAACATGTGCATAAGCATCAGCACATTTAGGAACACAAATTAAAACCAGGGCTGTAATTACATACTTCATTATTTATATGTATTCTGGGTATTTTAGTATACTAAGGAAGCTGGACATGTAATCTCTATAGTTAATAATAGACCAAATTCATCCCAGGTGTAATTTCACTGAAGTCAATGGACCTGGAACTGCACCTGGAATGAATTTGGCCCAATGCTGTGAATGCATCCTGACTTTCGCCAGCCTAGATTTACATATAAGATATACCACAAAAATGAAATAAAAATAGAAGATGTCCAGGAGGCATGGCATGTTTACAGAGCAGAGTGGTAATAACCTTGCCTGATGCGTATGTGGCCGCGCATCTCTTAGGCAGGTGGGATCATTTGGCATGGGGGAGGGTTAACGCTGACAGTGGCTCAGGTTTGCCTGTGTCCCTGAGTCTCACTGCCGGTTGCCTTCTCCTTTTCTCTTTCTCTCTCTCTCTCTCTCTCTTTCCCTCTCTCTCCCCTTTTTTAAAGCCTCATAGACCAGAACTGGCCAGTGAAATGAAGCTGCCCCATATTGACCCATTTATTACCCATTCATTTGCTGTGATGTAATCTCTGTGAGGGGAAAAACAAAAACACACCAAAAAATGCCATATAGTAATGTTTAAACATTAGGATCTTTTTGGATCAACTGAGATTATTCCTTAAACTGAGAATCCCAAACAGAATGCGTGTAAGGTCTATCTTGCATAGGTGCTCACTAGCACTTTATTTTTAAAAATGTAGATTTTTGCTGAGAAACAAAAGACAATCTCTGAACTCTAAGTGCTTTTTATATATGACGAGCTGCTGCTTCCATTCTTCATTCTTTTCTCTGTCCACTAAAGGTTAAATCATTTACCAAAGGCTCATTTGCAGAGTTATGATACGAATTACTGATATCTTTCAGGTCATAATAATGCAGAAAACTGGTTATGGTCCTTTTGCTGCAGGGTGGGAGTCAATATCAGAAAGACTAGTGTGCAAATGCAAAGCAAAAACGCCCTCCTAAAATGTCTAAATCACATAATGTTAGTGTAACATAATTTGGAATATATTATGACGGTTACAATTACTAAAAAGTGCATGATGCCATTATTTCCAGCTGGAAATTAGATGATTATACTAATTAAGTGATAGCAGGTGGCACAGGATGACTGCTACAATCTTCTCTGATCTGCAGAGAGAGATGCATAGTTCAGTGTCTAAAACACCCAGGAATATTAACAATTGGTTTAAGCACTATTCTGTCCCAAGATGCAGAATAGGGATTCACTTTGATTTAACACTTCCTTATCACATCAAAGAGGTGAAGAGGCATCTTTACGGATTGACTTAGAAATAAATATGCTAGGGGTTCAGCTTCTACCCTTGTAACTAACATCTCTTGGTATAACAGAACTACGGAACAAAATTAATTCAGGTAGAATAATGTCATTCTAGAATGCTGGCAACCTTTTTTTAAAAACTGAAATCATCCTAAATTCATCGTTACTGCTTTTAATGTCCTAAATTCAGAAGTATAGGTATGCTACTAAGTGGCTCTAAGGCAAGTAAACTGGAAATGCTCTAGTAAAATAAATATTTCTCCAGTAATAAAAGCACTAAATACTTTTAAGAATATATATGGTCATTAAATGCATTTGAGTTTTAACTCAAATTTACTAAGCAGTATTTACACATTATTTTTACAGCAGGATTTGGAGAATATTCACAATTGCATTAAGTTAGACAAATAATCCTCTAGTCCCGTGAGTCATCTACAGATCTTGTTTTTCTTGTCCTCTCTGCGCTGCGTTCAGACTGAAATAAGGCTAAGTCATCAAAATTGATTAGTTTTCCAGATCAGTCATCATCAGTTTAAATAATATGAGACGTACTTAAGAAGCTACTCTTTTTTTTTGGACTTCCATATGTTGCTGAAGTGTGAGCTCAGTTTAACAATGGCAGGAGAGCAGATCCGCTGAAGAAGAACCATGCTGTGCAAGAATGCAACCAACATATGCCTAAGAGGCAAACCAAACGATTCTTATAAATGACAGAAAATAAATGTTATCTAATTTCTGAAAATCTCTTATCTGGCTTTACCTGTCTATGTAGCATTCATTTCAGTGTTGTTATTGTATTTCTTACTATAGCTCAAAAGCACGACTGATAAGACTTGAGTTTAGATAGATTTTTAACATGCTATGATATCTCACAGTATAGTTAATTCATTTTAAAAATTACTGCCTTCTCTCTCCACTTTACCTGTGCCACAATTTCGCGGAATGTTTGTGTTGCCTAAATTTTGCCAGCTAAATACAAGAAGAAGTGAGAGTTGACAATAAAAGGTGAAAAACAATAGTTTTCCCTATGATGTTGCAGATCACATTGTTCTGGCATTCCATTTTCAGTGATGAAGTGTGCAAACTGAGGGTACTGTACTCATCTTGTTCCACAAAACTTCACATAGTTGTATGTGTTATGATGACAAGTACAGTACAATGACTGTACCAAGAGGAAAAAAAGAAAAGGTTCTCCAACCTTTAGAGAAAAACACAAAGGTTTATAAAAATCACTCATCTCAATTTTTTTTATGCTTTAATAAAACTAAATGGAATGGAACTAAACTTCTGATTACAAAAAAAACCTTTATCTCTTCAGTGAATATTAAACTGCTCAGCATTTGAAACGGCATCATACAGATTTTCTTCTGTGAATTGATAAAAACAGTTGCACCTTTCTAGGGCAAAATTTAAGCATACTTCCCACTATAAGCACGACAACTACCTTCCTCTCTGTGGCTAAAATAAAAACTTTTACTCCTGCACCCTAGGATATTCAGATAGCTGTGCAAATGGGAATAATGCTACATGGCTACTAAGAGGCAGCTATTGGAGAAATCTGAACTTGTTGTTCTACCAAAAAAAATAACATTATAGTACTATAAGTGCAAGGCCAACTTTCTTACATGCCACTGATTAGTTCAGCTTTAGCTGAAGAGAAATCCTTAATCTTCTCTTTTTAATATTGAAGAGGTAAACCCTCTTCCACCTGCATGTGGAGTCTCCTTTTCATCAAAGCTCTGGAGATTCCAGAAACAAAATCAATGTATGCATGTTCAGAGCAGTTTTCAGGGTTTTGTAAGACAAATCTTTCAAATGGGAGCTAGTTTAATGCTATTGAGCTGAGTTTCGATCTGACAGAGTGAGTGAACAACACAGAAACAGTTCACTTACCACTGCTCACACTACAGGAGGCGGGAATCAGGTACAGCTCTGTACAAATACAGCTGTGCAATTTCTCAGTAAACTCTTACCCTACCTAATCCAATGTTAAATGCAACAGTAGAGTGTTTAAACAAACAAAGATTAAAGAAAGAAATGCAATTTATTTCTCTACAGTAATGAAACACAATTAGTTTTGAATTTCAGAGTTTGCTAGTAATGCTGTTAGACTACAGTTTTCCCGTTTGGACTGATGAAATGAAGACTAGCTCCACCAATGTCAACAGAGTTGTGCTAGTGTAAAACTGATTTTAATTAGAGCGCTGTCAGGCTCTGTGTTCTAACAGAAAGGTATTAGCTATATGCCTGAAATATAACAAACAAATATCCCGTTCTGCAATTCTATCCTTTTTTAAAGCTTCCAACAGCTTCTTTTCTGGGTTTTTTGAAAGAAAAAGAACATTTTAATAATTTCACTTAATTCTACTGCCAAACACTGTAGATTAATATGAGTCGTCATATAACTTTGCACTGACAGGTCTTTTGTTCCTGTACTCTGAAGCTCTGAATGCCACTATTACAACCAGCTTAGGAGTGGAGGTATTTTATTCCTCTTTTGAAAAAATGATACTATAGCCACCTGTCCGTAGCACTGTGATATCATGACAGTCTCCACGATCACCTCTGATTAAAACACATGATCGTTAGTCATTTCTTGAGTTACTGAGTATTGGAATAGTAAGGTACATGCTCACTCTTTACTGTTTATGTTCCTTCCTTGTAATAAACAAAGTGATGAGACCTCTAAAATGCCTGGAGTATAATTGCAAATGCACACCCTGAGTGGTAAAGCAGGAAATAAAGTGAATAAAACAAAAAGAACAATACTTTAGGTTTTACTAGGTACTTCACCTCAGAGTTTGTTGTCAGGGGAGGTTTCCATTACAGTGCTCTATAACTTCTATATTAGATTGAAAAAACACCCATGCTACTTACTTCCTTCTGCTTTCTGCTGATTTCAGCTTTATTATCATTGGGATAATAGTCTCCTAAGACAACTAAAGGCTAAAGGACATAGCATTTCCACTGATTTAGTTCAAATACCAGGGTCTGTGCCCAGAAACAGGGAACATCAGCTTATCTTTTTGTTATTTAGTTCAAACTCACAGTTCAAAGTAAACAAGAAATACAGTGATATGATTGTATTTACTATATAGTTAGCTGTAGCTCTGAAAGTTCCTCCCTTCAGGATATGCACTCGAGGTAAGTAACTTCCCATGAAAGGGGACAAATTAGCTCAGTTTGTCCTGACGGGCCTGAATGTTTGTAGAGTTCCAGCTGATGCAGATATGAAATGAACTTCTGTAGTCCATAAAGACGTACTATATGGAATAATGTATCAATATGTGTTTCTCTCACTGTACAATACAAACAAACTAGTGTAAGTGATAAAAGAGTGAAACAAATACAAGATTCAGTATAGGTTCATCATATTAGCAAATTCCCAGCAAGCTAGTCATCTTACCTATATTAAAAATGTCTATTAGCTAGCGTAATTGAATAACTCTGATAATTACATCAGCATTTTAATAGTGTATAAATAACTTCTCCCCTAATTACCATTTTGCTAAATTTTTCATACATTGCTGTCTTATGAAAGGAGGTTCTTGGTAAAGTACTTTACTCTTTCAACAACAATTAACAATTTAATTAACAGGTCAATTTTTTTTAAAAAAAACAAAAGCTTACGTGGAAAGAGCAAGGAGTTTCACAGTTGAAAGGAAGGTTCTCTTTTATGCTACAATCATGGCTTCATGGCTGTATTAGTATAAATTTTTGTCATGGCTTATTTCAACTCTCTTTCAGAGCAGCCTTTCAGTAGAAATGATACGTATTCTTTTGCGTTGTGAATAAAATCCTGTGCATATGTCTCAAAATATAAGTGCATCCATCTGGTTTGGAACTTAAAAGGAGGTATTTCTACACGCCAATTAATTTTTCACAAGCAAATTTGTGCATTTGTTTTTAAAAGGAACGCATAGGGATAGTCATGCCACTGCAGTCTTGACACGGCTTTGTGAACTAGAAGGGAAAAGCACTGTCATAAACTGAAACTGAATTTTCTCCCACCAAGCAGACGGACACTCACCCCTTCTTTTTCCCTTTTACCAGGGAAGAAAAGTTAGGGACAGGGCTCACAGAAACACTGCTCGCCAAAAGGTGCAATCCTTACTCTTGCATTGCCTGAGTGTCTGCGACGCTGTGAATCCCGGGTGACCCTGTAGCACAACAGAGCCGTGTTGAGTCAGTGGCTGGCACTCACGATTGCGGCTCCCACAGCAGTAACGCTCAGAGGACACAATGAGAGCTGCAACATTTATGTTTTCAGATGTTATAATCAGTGTCATGTTTTGCTAATTTCCAGGCACTTTGTTTACTTCGTGACAGAGACTGCCCCAGTTAAACTTACATCTACTGCCAGAATTTCAAAATGTCATCTCGAGTTTTATAGAAACCTCATTCTTTTTAGAAGTAATTAGCTCAGGCATAGTTTGTATGGCAATTAAAAACCACTTGCTTGCAGAAGCTTGTTAGCATTATGTAATTTTTTTTTAAACTACAAGTACATATGCGTGTTCTTGCCTCCAGCTTAAATACAGTGAATGTTGTAGTTGGTTGCACAGGAATTGTCTCAAGAACATTAAAGCAAGCCAAACACGATTGTATTCCAACTAAAATTGCTCTCTTTATACCGTGTATTGAAACTTGATAACTGTTGGTTATAAAATTCCTTTGATTTTCTGTAGGTAATAAAATACTTTGGCAATTACTATTGACAGTTCTGGATAATCTTGAAGGCTGCCTTGCCTGAAGAAGATGAGTGTTACAAATCACTCCACTGAAAGAGGGAAGAACAGCAGCAGGCAGCAGACAGGTTTCAATTTCACAATGCTGATTATCTCATTCGTGATTCTATGCATGCCTAAATCTGAGGATCCCTCAAGCAGCTATATGGACTTCTACTTTTAAAATGCCTATTACGCTTTCATACTTTTTGCTGCTTCCTGAAGAGTGCCATTTCGCCAAGCTTAAATAGCAGAAAATTGCACTGCTTTTCCTCTGCCCATCTCCTCAATCTCTATTAACCTGCACAAGAACAAAGGAGTATGATAGTCCGGCTATAGGTTAGGAAATAGGTTTGAAGTTGTTTTTCATTTACTGGTACCTATCTTCCCAATTCATACATGGATTTGAACAATAACATCACTTTAATGTGTTAACTAATGACTGAAAGCATGGCTTCTAATTGTACATATGTTTACACTAATAAATACATCGTGTGTTCAAAAATACGTACACCTATTGTTTCCACAGACACCAAATGATACTGTAGCGCTGTTAGCAGGTAGCGAGGCTTACACAGAAAAAGAGGAAACAGTGAAAAAATGTTTTTTTCTCTTTGTTTTTTGTTTTCTGTTTAGGCTACAGGGGAACAAGCAGAAGCAGCTTACAAGCAGAAAGGAAAACTGTTGAAGCACCTGGTTCTAATGCTTGCAGTAGGCCTTTATTAGATGTCATAAACTGAATGATGCATTACTCTGTGGACAACTTATAGCCTACAAATGTTGAGGTAAAATGGAGGACAAAGAATTCTTTTTTTAAAAAAAGGTTAAATGTTCCTTTTAAATCAAACAATATGTATTAAATGGAGGAATCATAATCGGCTCAGAGAGACTGGAAAATTTTTTTGTTGTTTTTAAAAATGTCTTTCTGTATTACTTTAACAAATAAAAAGTATTTTACTTTAATAACTCGTATTTTATGTAAGAGTGATTTACAATATATTCTACATTTCACCGGTGTCATTAAGCAAAGGAAAAACATTTGAAAATAATACTTCTGGCTCAGGAATTGGTAGTGCAATTTCAAATCTAAATAATTTGCATTAAAATTCACGTAGGCTGTCAGCAACCACCAACCAAAAGGTAATTTTGTCCATCACAAAATGTTTTAAAGTAAGATCTGCTTTGCATTTAAAAAGATAAAAGAATGTTTTCTAAAATGACAATTGCTGCTTGGCCATCGATTCTGAGCTTTAATCTCATGGCCTCCTCAAATTTCCCATTATGTCTCACTGAAGCTTAGAGGGATAGAAAGGCCGCACCGTGGACCTTCAACAAAAGTGGGGGGGGGGGGGGGGGGTTACAGCATTAGGAAACACAGCTGTTGCTCACAAACTGCAAATGTTAGAATAACTCACCACTTGCTTTTTTTTTTTCTTGCTGCTAATAAAAACTTAAAGTGTTTTGCATGCTTTCTATAAACAGTGCACTTAAGTTTTATAATCTAGTACATCTTATTAAGCGTGAAGTCTGCTGATCCCTAAATTATTCATAACATGGTCCAGACTGATTAAGATTGGCTTGTTAAGGAGCACAAGAAGCAATTAAACTGACAAGGCAGTGCGGCCTTGATGTATACATTTATTATCACAAGAATACCCAAAGTGAATGCCCTTATTAAGCAATGAATTTCACCTCACTGGCCTTCTACCATTGCTGCCACAGGCAGAGAGAGCTAGGAACAACATGTCAAAAGCTAACTCTGAGGAAATGCCTATCTTCAAGTGAAACCGATTTTGTAATGAACCTTTCAGTTCACTCCTGAGGTAATAAATCCTGACTGGTGCATTAATTACTTGATAACATCCCATCAAAATGCAAATGCAGCACTTGACCCATAGGAATGGCTCACTAGCTGTTAACTCTTCAGGGTATACATAAATTGTCTGTTTTCTTTTATCAAACAGGGCATTTATTTCCATCTTGCTAGGGTGAATGTCACTCCTGCCACCCTCGGCCCCTCAGTGGCCTGACACCATCATTTGCAGCGGACTGTCACTATGTGCCGACATCCTAATTGTGCTACTTCTTCGCTTTGTACCTTTGAGGCAGAATTTCCAGCTTCGCCCCCCCCCCCCCCCTTTTCTGGAGGAATCTTGCATGTCAAGGACAAAGCTGTAATAGCGTTACAAAGAATGACCCCCACCTCTAAAGTACACTAATCTTCCTTTTCAATGGCAATACATTAAACAAGGAATTTAGTTCCTTGAAGTGATTAAATGAAAGCCGAACATATCTATGCGAATCACTATCCAACATGAGCAGTGTGTATGCTTTCAGCAAGAAAGCCTCTGAAGATATATTTACATGTTTGTAAAATGCTTCCTCCGTTTCTTCAATAAGCAGTCAATTTCTACAGTGTACAAACAGCAGAGACGTCGCAAAGTAAAAGAAAGTAGATTTCATAATACGAATTTAGGAACGGTAAAGGACGACAGTCCGTAGCAGCACGTTCTTTTAGCCTGCTGAGAAAATAGGCCGCTTTAATTATCGAAAAAACTGTTTCCACAATAAACGTTAATGAGGATTTGTGTTTTATACTCCCCCATTCAAAATTCTGCTCTACATCAGCGGGTCCGACTCTCCCACCTGGGTCAACCTGCCTCACAGTTTTTCTATTTGTCTTGAAGGCTTGGTGAAAATCCTTAATTCAGGTTACTAGGCAACCCTGCAGGTGAGAAAATATGTTTGGCCTACTCCATTTTCGAATACACACAGTGGCCTAATGCCTTCAAAATAGACTGTGCAAAGCATGCACTGATAATTCTCCGCTACATTTTCTAAAGGCGAGGTCAGAAGAAAATTAATTGATGCTGAAAATAATGACAAGAGGAGAAGAACCACTGAGACTTGGTGTGACTGGCACGTGATGATGTTAGCAAGAATCCCAGCATGTGACTGGACAGTGTGATGAAAAATATACTTTATGTGAAGGAAAAACAAGTTACAAAACTTAATTAGTTTTTGACACTTCTTCATAAGTTATTATCTTTTCATTTGGAACCTTGCCTTGGGACATCAATACACAAGAAGAAATGAAACATTCTTACTGTAAATCTGAAGGAAAAAAGATGACTTTATATTGCACTTCTCCTTTTACATGTCTTCTTGAATAAACAAAATACCCACTGCAGCCTAAGGTGTACGAGCCCCTGAAGATGTTTCTGCTGAGCGCATAGAATAGACTTGTTTGATATAATAATCCTGTTACAACTGATTAGGCAGTTTCACTGTTAAAAATAAAGGGGAGGAGGACTGAAATCCAAAATGGTCACACACACAAAAAGCTACAGATGAGAAGCAGTTAAATTATAGCACCGATGGCAACAACGCTTCCTGTACAGCGAATGTATTTTTAATTTTTTCCACTAAGGCTTATACCTAGAAGTAATTCACACTGATTACTAAATAACCCTTGTGAGTTGCTTTGTCTTTTGAATTTTAAAAAATACACTTGCCGTGAGCAATGAATTTCATAAACCACCAGCTCTCATGCTTGATGAATCATTCTTATTTTATGCAGTGCTGTGTGATAGAGAACTGAGATAAAATATTCTATCCACAAGCTATTCAGTACAATTTATCATCAGCGGCTCACTAGTCCAGTGATAATACCTGGCTTGCAGATTGTAATGATCAGATTCTGTTTTTATTTCAAACAGGAGCGATCCGAATACCAGAGTTTTTAATTTACATACATTAGTGAGGTTCAAATGTGGCAATAGCTACAAGCAAATTCACTTGCAAACTGAATGCTCGCCTTGCATAATGGGTTCCCTTTAGCTATTACTCACCAGTGAAGTACCCAGATAAAAATGAAAACAAAGAGGAAATACGGAAAATCATGCTACAAACACCATACTGTGGACCGGGATAATTACTGAACCACAGTGAAGGTCACGTTTATATCTGTTTTAGTAATGATTTCTCATACTTTTCCTCCGTGTTGAAAGAATAAATGCCATTTCTTTTCTACATTGTGATAGCACTGTATTGCTTGCATTCTGTAATTTTCTAAAGTTCCAGCACATTATCATTACTAAAAGTTTTTTCTTGCTGTAAACTGGAATAAATGAAATGCTGAAACAGCTGAGATATATATATAGATATATATAGATATATATATCTATATATATATAAAAATATAAAAGCGACTTTAAAATCTCTGTAAATTACATCAGCTTGAGCATTTAGTAAAAAACAACAGGCTTATAATAAAATACCTCTTATAGCTATATCACTTTTATACTGACCACGGTATCGAGCTTCAATTCCCAGCAGCATCATTACTAGACATTTTCTGCCACCTTTCTAAATCTGAAAAGCTTCCTACATTTAGTGAAGATTAGGTAATGCTACAAGCAATCAATAACAGCTATCAATTCCATACCTTGTTCGGAAGGAACAAGTTGATTAAAAGTAAGTAAAAAGGATGGCTGAATATGCTTTAATACTAGCTAATTCTTCTAACTACGCCATCATGATAAAAACACTATTCACAGGCGAAAGAGGTAGGTCTAAGGAACATTAAGGTTGTGACTCAAACCAATAGAAACTAGAATATTCTAAGTTTGACACTCCATCCTTATCTCATAATATGGCATAAAAAAAGGAAGGAGCAGAGCACAAGTGAAAAATAGCATGTCAGCCTCAACTTTGATTTCCTAGGCTTTTCTTGGTTTCTGTCAAAGCCTTAATGTTTAAATAGTCTTTGTCTCTGATTTTTCTCCCTTTCTGGATTTTTTCCCCTCAAATAACAGTTTTAAAAATTCTTTCATTGAAACTTAGAAAATGTCTGCTAGTTACCAGAAACATAAAAACTATTTCAAGAGCAGCCATCACAAGCTCAGTCACACACAAAGAAAGATAAGGCTCCATCTATTAATGTACATGTATGCTTCTACCTATATGCAGCCCTTAGTGCATATGCACAAATAACGGCCAGATAAACCTAAAGACACTTACACAACTTTGATCTCAAATATTATGGGCCTTTTTCCCATAACACAGCTAGTGACCTGCCAATCCACTGAATCTGAATCCTCATTTTGGGCAAATCAGCCAGCTTAGAAGACATTCTAGCCATCTACAGATGATACAAAAGAAAGGAAATTTCCTTTGTATGAGAAAAAGCTCATGCAAATTAATTTACCACATTCCCTGTTTTCTAAGTCTATACCCTCAGTCCAAGCACTTTCATACCCCTCTGCTAAAATAACTCAGTTGCCTCACTACCAGTGAGGAAAGGCAGTGAAGTGGCCAATAATCTGAAAATGTGTTTAATCTTGATTAAATAAATGACAGAGGGGAAGATGAGCTCCCCCTCTTTGCCACTCAGCCATGACTGCTGAATGTGGCTGCTTGTAATGCCCCAAGGACTGGCCCTGCCGTAGCTGGGAGAGATCACGCGCCTCCAGATGCCTTCATGGGGTGCTGAAGTTCTCCTCTATCTGCCCTCCTTGAGTGCTTTAGCGCAATGGGAAAATGACAGGTAGCAACTCTCATGTTAATGTGGCTTGCACAGTAAAGCTGCCAGTCCTAAAGAAGCAGAAGCCGCTAGGCAATGGCCCTTTAAAATTTTATTCTAACCTGGGAATGGAGTCACAGGAAAGACGTTGCTTCTTGGCAGATGGAGGGCAAAAAGCATCAGCTAATGTGCTGAAGAGGCAGCCACCAGATGCTCTTCCTGGTTTTGGAGAGTAGACTTCTGTAGCCATATAGACCCACAGAAATTCAAAAGACTCCTCCCTCAAACAGGCCTCTTCTGTGCTGTACCTTTCTAGTGAAATAAATATTTTTGAATCTGGAATTATTTACGCTCATAAAGGTAAAGTTCACCTTTCAGCTTCTCAGAAAAAAAATCAATGTATGGGGGTAAACTAAAAGAGAATAAGGAAATTGCAATATATGATAATATAGCCAAAGGATTGCTCTGAAACACTTCATTGGCTGTTATTCCAGTTCACAGACTAATTAAAATAATGCTTGATTACACTGTCATAGACCAAAGGGTCGGTCCCCAACAGCCTTAGCCCATTTTATAGCCCTGTACTCAAAAACTCTTCTAGTCTCTTAGAAACTGCTCAGTTTGGGCCCTGGCTTTGTAGAACGTTGTAGAATTTAAATATATCCTATTGCTTTGGATGCTATTTGAGACCAAGAAATGCTATGCAACATTTCCCAGCTTTGATAATAATGCAATTACCTTCCTGTGATCACTTCAGAAGAGATTTCCTTAGAGATGTGGCAACTTTATGGCCTTTCTGAGGTTCCAATCTGGCTCCAAGTCACTATGGTGAAAATAATCCTAACTAAAATTGTAATTATAGAGACCAAAAAGCATATCAGACTTGGAAACTTTTTTTTTTTTCCTGAGGGAGCTCTAAGTGTAAGGCAGGAAGAATTCCTTCTTGCCTACAGAAGAAAGACAACAATCAAGCCTCAAGCTACTAGATGAGTCGATTACAGTTAAACAGTTTTCAGAAATACTAAGTATACATTATATCTATACCTTGACAAACTGGTCAACAGCAGAGTCTTAGCTTGCTGCAAGTTTTATATTGTCTTGCCAACTCTCTGAAATGTATTTACAGTGAAAGTAATTTCTGCTGCAGTAGCATAAACTGTGCTTCTGTACCACAGCATGTGACCCTGGCTGATAATAAAAGAACATAGTGTAAGACTGTACAACTTATATAGCAATTTCAATTGCTTTATTAAAAAAAAGTTCTAGATTAAAAACTCATTATATTTTGGCATAAAGTTTTCTCAGCAGAACATTACCAAACAAATAGGAAAATTAAGGAGATCCTGTGGAACTTTTTAATGCTGCCATCTGATGCAATAAGTTCAATATCTAGTGAAATAGATCAAAAATGCTGTACCAAATTCATAGTAAAATGTTTCTCGTATGAGAATGAATTTCTAAGTGTAGATTGGGGGATGGGATAAAGACGGATTAGAAGGAAAGACGGGGAATAGATACGATGTTAGGAGGAAAAAAAGAACTGATTTGATTGTGGACTTGAGTTTGTTCTTACTGTTAAGTGATAAAATTCCACTAAACTCAATAGCATGAGTGCAGATCATATAGCAACAGTGATATTATATTTTGAATAATCAGATACTTTTAGGCAGGGCAAAAAGCACGCTGTACTTTGTTGTCATCTTCTCTATTTTTATGATCATTTGACTCCTTCTCTGTCCATCATTTTCTCAGCAACAAATCAACTGACTGAGACCCTACAACAACCCTGGCAAGAATGAAGGATACAACAGTTAACTTCCTTGATTATCCTACATTTAGGGGAGAAAGGAATCTGACAAATAATCCCCACTGCCATTGTGTGGCCATTACAGTGTCCTACGAGTCTGGACAAGTTATTAGGTCAGACGCTAACTTCCTAAGTAGAAAAATGATGTGGTCGCCTTTGTCCTTTCTGCAGTAATGGCTGGAGTCAGTACTAATTAAGGCCCTGCGGCAGTGTGGTACGAGAGAGGTCAGAGACTTCTTTCTGACACCTAAACAGTGCTCAGCTCAAAGGAACTGCCCCTAATCTGAAATGATGTGATGTAGAGCTGGCCTTTCAGCTTCACTGTATATTTAAAGGAAAATGACAGTTAATGACAGGGGTGTCAAAAACGAGCAGATGGAGAGACTAAGGAAAACATAGCTCTATGGTAAAATTTACTTACAGTTCATTACTGTACTTGGAATTAGAGGTTACTACGCAAATGCAGAAGGTTTGGATACCTTTCCATCATTCGCCTACTTCAGGGACTGAAGTAGAAAAAGAACTGTCTTATGCATGCAACTCGAAGAAAAGCCATTGACAAGGTGGACTTATTTTCCCATTATTAGGCAAAAAGCAGCATGTATAATATCCACACAGACAACCTACACTGCCTTCAGTTTCTGTTATTAAAAAAAATGAAAATAATAATAATAAAATTTAATCTCATTCAATGGATTACTACTTTCCATTTTATCTTGTTGGGAGAAACCATTTCAGTAATTAATCTTCTAGTCATTTTCTTTTCCCCTTCAGGCATGGGACTTGGGAAACAAAAGCAATATTCAAAACAGAAACCAAGATTTATTGTCAGTTAGTCATAATAGACACCTGCACAGATTACTAATTACTACAAAACCATAAGGTCTGCTGGCACAAATCCTTTCCCATTCTCTCTTTTTATCCACCCCTAGTGACACACCTGCAAGCCTTTAATTGATGTTGTATTTATCTCAGGAGTCCTTGTTAGCATTGTGTTAAAGCATCATCACCCACAATGCCATAGTTAAGGTTTGGTCAAAGTTTCCGCTGCTGAGGCTTTCCTTCTTCCTTCCCTTTCCTTCAACCCCTTTCTCCTAGACTTTTTAAGAAAATTTGCTCTAGGCTAGAAGTTGAGCAGCAAGGTCCCAGTCCACGCTCATATGATTCTTTTAATCAAACTAGAAAGAGAATCGGTTTGGAATGTTTTAATGTTATATGTTAAAAAGCAAAAACAAACAAACAAAAGATCCTCAGAAGTTTTTCAGACTCACATACCTGAACTGGTACTTAGTTGTGTTAAAATAATAAAAATTTAGCAAGTAATTGGCCCCAAATAGGGAATTGCAACATCTAGTATTTCCCCCTGAAATCCAAAAGGGATGAGATCTGTAACTACCAAAAAAGAGGTTTTCAGATAAGTACTATTATGACCTCTTATAAAATATACCAGTAAACATTCAAAATATGAAAGTGAAGAAAGTGTTATCACACAGAGCATAAATAATGTAATTCCCACCCGCCCATGACATATATTATTTAACATTTTTGCTTTACAATTGTAAGCAGCTCTTATCCATACATTCCAGAGGACTTGTTTGAATTATTTGTGTACAACTGCTCACTATTATAAACTTTTCTAAACTAATTTTAATAATTAATATTAATGTTGTAGATCTTTCATTACATATATAGAAGCTGACATCCATCTCTAAATGTCTAGGTCTATGTTTATAAGCCAGAAGGACGGAGTCATTTTAATCCATGGCTCTGCAAAAGTTAGAAGGTGAAAAAGATGAGAGAAATGGGAAAAATGAAGGGAATTAAGCCTGCTTCAGTCCTTATTCCTGTGTTATGTGGTAAGAGACAGGGTGTAAGAAGCTTTGGTTTTGGTATGGGTTCTGCAGTTTAGGGCCTCAATTCAGCAAGGTATTTAATGACTGGACCACAGAAATTTAGGATAGCATTTTACATTTCTTGTTGAAACAGGCCTGGAACAGCCTAGAAGAAGTATTTCTGCTCCCGTTAGGACCTTTCTTCTCCAGACCCGCTGACAATAGAACATAACTAACTACTCAACAGGCTGCTGTTCCCGAAAAAAAGAAAAAAAAAAAGTCATCTGGCTTTACTATGACTTTTAATCTTGCCTAGTCAATAGATTCTAATTAAAAGATTAATCACGACCAGTGAGAGCATTACCCAGGTTTAGGCTAGTTCAGATTATCTTTGTTTTTAATCATGTTTGGAAAAGACTCAGTGAAATCAAATCCTCTTCTATTGCCAGGTGCAGTTTTGTCCACAGAGCAGTTTGCCCTGTAGGAAGAGCGGGCAGCAAGGCCACAGAGCTTTTCCCTTGGCATCCCACCTGGATTCAGTAGCTATCAATTGACCCCAGGCTCAGTAGGCGTCTTGTTGCCCGCGAGCAATTAGGGATGCACTGATTCCTTGGCAGATTATTCAAACGGCTTGATCTCACGGTTGTTTGCTGTGGACCACACTGGAAAACGTTAGAGGAAAGCTCTGCAAGGTGAGGCTGACATGATTACAAAGTAAACTGTGCTACTGCCTGTCGCCTTTTTCGAATGCTTTAACTAATCGCTCCTAGAAAACGGCAGAGGCCCAAGCAATGCCCCGGCGCAGCTGCAGGGGCGGCGTGAGCCAACCTTTCCCAGCAGCGGCAGAGGTAGCCCCACCAGTGCTGGGAGGAAGAGTGTGGCTGTAAGGAGGCCAGCCTAGGTTTGCAAGGCCAGAGACGGCCTCCAGTTTGCTAAGAGAGATGCAGCCTTTGGGAGAATTTCCCGGATATTAGAACCCCCCGCCCCATACCACCCCGCTCCCACTCCTAGACTGGAATGTGTTTTGCATATCTTGAGTATTATAAACTGATATGATTTTGGAGGCCTGACTGAAGTTAGGCCCTGCAGCTCCTTCTGGAATCTGTGGCTGGAGATATCCTATAAACAACCGTTCTACTTCAGTAAGTATTGCTTAGAAACAAATATTAGATAAATACATTTTAAAACAACCGGCACCCAACAGGAATCTAACTTAACTCCATTTCTGCCAATTCACAATGATCTAGCCGTGCCTGTTCTCCTCTGACATCCCCACTCCCAGCAGGCTTTGGAGTCCAAGTCACACTCTCCCTCTTCCCATATTCCCTCCAGGGAGACTCTCCATTATTAAACTCTGTAGGTATTCTTTGTTCTCCTGCGCTCACAGCTTCAGCCTGGTCTGCTGAAAACTAGATGTCTGGAAAACTTGCCAGAAGCTGGGATGCTATGCCAGGGAAGCATGACTATATGCTTGACCTCTTCCTCTGTTCGTTCCCTTAGCATCTGCTACTGGCGGCTGTCAGGTTCTTATTACAAAACCATCTACTAGTGCCAGCACCGTCCCGTAACCAGAAGCATTAGCTGTTTAGTAACAATCTGAGTCCATTTTTTTCCTTTCTGCCTCTGTTTAGTCAGATCTGTTGACTGAAAATCAACATATCCAAACATTAAACATCATCCCGGTAACCAGATGAACACATGGTTTCCATGAATAATAATGATTTTGAGGGCACCTCAGAATCCACTGAATGGCTAAATTTCATATTTAATTAGGGAATATGAGATGGAATATAAATTTGGGATAAAAAATTGTCTTCCATCTATAGGAGGACGTTCTCCTCTATCCCTGTACGCTGAACTAGCTCACTGATCTCTGTTCTGCGCTCCGTTGCTGATGCAGATGTGATCCAAGACAGGTGGGAATCTCCTCAGGCAGGGGCCCTTTACATCTTTCTCCCAAAACTGGGTTTCATCTTCATTTTCTGATAACCTCTGCTGCAAATAATGAGTTAAAATTTGGTGAACCTGCTGGAAGTTGAGAGCTCCTAGGAGACCTATTACTTCACTTCTAGAAAAGGGGGGGCATTTAGAAATATGTTATTCTTTTATGGATTAAATTCACTGCTTTGCGGAATGCCAAAGCAAAGCCTATGCACTAGTTAAAATCCATCTAAGATGCATTTTGTGGGCGTAAGTGAGGCTCAGATGATGCCTAGGTTTTGTCCTGGCCTTCTGCAAAGAGGATGAATTTTACCCTTTATGTGAACTAATCAGTTTTGATGTTCTGTCTTCCATTTAAAATCAGTGAATTATTAATCTTTATGTGTACAGTAACTTATTGAAGCATATTTTATATGCAAATTCATATTAACATCATAGCAACATCTATAATACAGACTGAAATAAATTATGAGGTACTATGTAAGGGATCCTAGCCATTATGACCTATCAAGTCAAAAATCCAATGAAATTAAAAAAAAATATTATGCCCTTTAAATACATATTTACATAATAGACTGTAATGGCTCAGAAAAAAATCTCTTACAGCATGTAAATAATGCATGTTTTTAGAATTGTCTAAATACACATGCACATGTATTTACATATTAACATGACAGGCTGCAAAGATACTAAATGAACTGGTTTGTATGGTCTCATGCGCTACATGAATGTTTTTAAATACTGAAAAGAGAAAAATATAAATCATAGGAAAACACCAAACATTCCAGCAAAGAACTGAGTTCCTGTTCTTCTTTAAAATCTTAGTGCTATTCCAATCATTTTTTTTTTTTGCCATCCAGCACTTTATCGTAGATATTTTTAATTCAAGATCTTCATAGTAGCTGTGTGTTGACATGCTACCAGCAGCACTACCAATCTACAAAAGAGGAGATGGTAGCATTTAAGGGTAAGAAATTCAGATTTCACTCCTGAGATAAATTTTACTTGGCCGTAGATTTTGCGATCTGATTGATAAAAGGGAGAAGATTGGCGATTAATTTAAATGGATTTTCTGAAAACATACACTTTGCAAAACCCATGAGTTTGTGAGAACACATCTATTACCCGTCATGCTGCTTTGACATCACTTGTGTCTCATGCAAGTTTATACTTTTTATTCAGCGTAGTCCCACAAATACTGAAACTTGCAAATAACGTACTTGAATAAGTCACTGTAGTCACTACAGGTCACTACAAGGTCTTTAGAGCACAGAATTTACTTGTGTATTAAAACATTCAGTGCCACTTTGCTTTTAATAACTTTGAAAAATATTCAGCTACTATGCTGTGTATCATATAAACAGAACAGAACCTACTATGGCTCAATGCATGGTTTTATATAGGATTCTCTCAAAGGTGCAAATGAATACTTCCTATCAAATATGAACAAGTGTTGATGCATCACTGCAGCTATACTTTGACAGGAACCTCGTAGCAGCCTGTGAAGACAGATAAAACATCCACTCCTAATACTGTCAGTCCACTGAAAATCTTTGTATTTGAAATAAAAATAATAGCAACAGTCAAGTATGCTAATGTCCATAATCACTGTAAATTATAACCGTCAGTGGTCACAAACCTACTTCATGAAAACATAAGGTAACAATTTAGCCCTTATATTACTACTCTCAGAGAAGAAGAACTAGTCATAGGAAACTTAAGTAGTATGGCGATTATAACATATATTCTAAAAATAGAATGTTTGGGGTTTCTTTTTTCTTTTTTCTTTCTTTTCCTGCTAAATGGAATATTTCCATATAAAGCCCTGTGCGCAGAATTTTGCACCCAGTTTCCATTGTTGAAAATACACCAGTCTTTAAATTTGGAGTCAGTGAAGATGTGTATAGTAATTTTAATTCTGAATGGAACATTGGAAGGTGCCAAGAAAGCAATAGCTTTAGTCTACAAATAATAGCATCCAACTAAGGGGGAGAAAAAGTACCCTCCCTCCCTAAATATATAGTAAAAAATAATGCTGAAATTGCAAGCAGTTTCTTATCTTTATGATCTGGACACTGCCTCATTTTCATTTTCTCTTACACAAAGACAGATTGAATGGGTAAAGACAGTTTCTTACAGTTTGAAAAAAGGAACAAAAGGAAGCTATATTATAAATTAATATGAGAAGTAAAAGATTTGCTCACTCAGGCTGTGTTAAGAAATATGTAATTTTGGACTCGCTTTTTAGTAAACTGCAATCTCATCAAAATGTCTTTTATATAAAAAAGAAATATTCAGGTGTTTTGGTTTTGCCAACATACACAAAGATGAGACATGCTATGGACATTAATTTTTGCTTGCTTATCTTACATTGTGTCCACTTATATTCACAATCGCATGTTTCCATAATTGTTTACAATTTGAAGAATAAATGGAGAAAGGGGAAAGAAAAATGAATATAAAAGAGACATTTAATTAACGGCTCATCTGACTATTCACTTTTTAGAAATACCTGATGACAAATTGTCTATTTTAAAACACACATTTTGTCAAGAAAGTGAATTAAAATGATGATGTCAGCACAAAGAATGCATTCAAATACAAAAATACAAAAATGTATTTGGTTGGGTGTGTAAGGACTCAGAGCTGTAACTCCAAACTCAGTACGTCTTATGAAGCTTATGTAGATTTCGCTGTTTCCTGGTTGTGGGGTTTTGTTTTGTTTTTCTCAATTATCGGTGATCATACAGCTCCCCGGAAGTTATAAAAAAGGCCACAGACTTTAAGTCTGTAAGTAAAACTACTGTGTTCCTCCTGTACATTCTAACTGCCCTCCAAATAATTACAGAGTGGAGACTTGGCTGTCATTCATGTGTATCTATTCCATTGTGTGAAGAGAAAAAGAAAATGGTTGCCCATACATTAGCACATCACCCATGGCTAGTGCAATGACAAGATAGATTAGGATGTATATTAAATCTCACACATGACTGCCTTTCTGTATCAAGGTAAAAAATACTTGCTCTTACATACATTAGGGACTAGTGTTGGACTGACATCTACATTAATATTGACAGCATATCAACATTTTTTACATTAACTGAGTCAATAACTAGCCTAAACCTGGTAAAATTTAGATAACAAAAATGAAAAAAAAATATCTAGCAAGCAGCATTAGATTCCTGTATCTAAGAAAAGAAAATTAACCCCCAAATACTACATTGCTTTTCTGAATTATCAATCCTACGGCAATACATCAACCAGTGTATACAGCTGTGACTTGGTAATCCAATCTCATTTGTCAAACAAGAATTCTAGTAGATAAGGAATGCTTCTAGGAAAAGAAACCCTGGACAGACAATAACATAAATATTATATACATAGGAGACTGATTATTAAAAGCGGGATTAGCATCATTGTATTACTTCACCTCCTAAACATTACTTTCACAGACATGATGAAATTGTCAGGCAGTAATCCCGTTTCCACAATAGCTGCTAGTGATAAATGCACCTAAAACCTGCACAAACTCAAGACACCTATTTACCTATTCTGCAGGGGAGCTAAAATGTTTATTTGTGCTTTCCATGTTAAGAAATACCCTCAAATCAAAAACACTATGTAGGTTAGGTTAAAATAGAGATTTCATTATTTACCTTTGCTGTAAAATCTCCCGTAAATAAGCAGTCGCTTCTTATTCCAAGCCAATGTCTTGGTTTCATTAATAATTAAATGTTGTTTTTCCAATGGTAGCTAGCTATTTTATACTCTGGTCTTTGAAATATATTATCTTCAACGTGAAGCTCAAAAATACCATTAATGCTTTTAAGGTGCCCACACATTTTATGAACATACACATGAATGCTGGGAGATAAAAACGTTCATTCTCTCAGGTTCAGTCTACGCTCACAGTGTTAGTGTGAGGGGAGAAACGCTAGGAAATCAATACACAAAAACTTTTTAAAACTGTGTCCATTAGAGTCAGTTACTGGCCTAAAGCTGATATGTAAATGATAATCATTTCAATCTTAGTAATTAGGCTATGGTTGGAAGCATCCCAAAGCATTAACACTCAGGAGAAACAAAAGTATACGAAAGTCATGCAAAGCTATCTGGATTTTAAACACATCAAGGAGCAACAATTCAAGTGTCATTCACCTCAGAAGTCGGAGAAGCTTTTGTTTAACCATGTTTTGGGCTAAAGACTACCTTTTCCCCTCTGTTTTAGCGTACTGTGGGAGATGATGAGAGTTAAAGTGACGTTCTCAACAACATTTATCTCCAAATGATCCCATCTTTCACTTATGCAAGTCCTTGAGAATGGTGATGAAACAGGCCGTGAAAAACCTAGGCTTATGGACATGAGCTCTTCCATCAGGCAATACTACAGGTAAACAATGGGCAGGAAGAAGAGGCCTCTCTCTACTGTTCTGCTGACGCTCTTCCCAGCTCTTCTAGATAGATAAACGTATAGAAGGGAAAGAGGCAGAGAAACGCCTGGTGCAGAATTGGAACTAGCACTCTAATGCTTGAGATGTTGATAGCATTCAAGCTGATTAATTAATATTAGTAAAGCCCACCGAAAAAGGTTAAAAGAGCACTTTAACATGCAGTGATATTATCATGATCATTAGGACGGCATATTTCTGCCTTCACTAATGTATCTTCTTTTATCAGCTCAATAAACTGATGTAGGAGTGCAATTTTTCAATTACATTTTCATAAACAGATGGCAGCATTTAACAAATTAATGTTTAGAACAATGTTACAGTTATGAGGCTTGTACTTTTACATTTTTTGCTAGAAAGCTTTTCATACCAAATCCCAATAATGCCAATCTCCTTAGTTCAGAGTAGTTTCGTATTCCTGTACGTATGTTGTATAATGATCTCTGATCTGATTGTTTCAATGTGAAGAGAGATAGCTGGCTGCAGGTAGTAAGCTTAATTTTTTAAATAATAGGGAAATTAATCTGTTTGTCAAATTTCATAGACATTTCAACAAAAGCTTAACCTCACTGACAATTATCCTTTTCAGCTAAAACACGCTGTTGCAGGGCAGAAATGATATTTAAGTGCTACTGCAGAATGCATCTTTTGTTCCTAAATTTTATTCCTAACAAGGGCTAAATGATGCCCCATTTATAACATTTTCAATTCGCAGAGTCCACATGTGGCCACATCCTAGGATTGCCAGACACAGTGTACATTTCAGAAAGCTAAACCTCATAAATCTCTAGAAATTCCTCACATCTATTATGTTTACCTTCTGCTGCTGATGAGCCTGTTGGGCTCTGTACAGAGGAAATTACAAGCGCTCCAGAAGATTTGGCAAGAAGATGCTAGAAGAAACAATGGGCAAAAAAAAAAAAATTCTTAACTGAAACATCACATCCAGCTTTGGCTACCATTTACATATTTGAGATTACAGCTAGTAAAATGGAAATTCCATTGAAATGGAATAAATTGTTTTCAAAAATCCCTATCTGATTAGTGTTAGTTGTGTCTGAAATCAAACATGTTAAGCTAGACTCAGTATAATTTATGGAATTCCGCTGAAGTCTAATGCTTATATTGAAAATCAGTCTGTTTATAGACTTTTCCAATTAAGAACAAAAGGTACTTGTATCCAAGACTTCTTCCCTTCTCATCTTCTTGCTCATTTCTATTAATCTACATTACAAAATGTCTTCCTTTACTTAATAGATGTTTGGAGACTGTTGTAACAGCTGCTAACTAGTAAGGAAATGCCAGCAGAAATATTTTATGGTCACACATTTAAATATCACTGGAAATTTGTTTATAGTTAATGCCAACTGAAATGCTTATGTTATAAGGATATTTTGCATAGTGATCAAAAATTAGTAGTTCAGAAATCACCCCACTTAATCCATGAAAGGACTGAGGGTCACAGAAAGTTTTTTTATCTTGGAAAGGAAATGAATATGCAAGTTTTAAAATGGTTTGCTAACTTAAAAAAAGATGTTAACTGTGTTGCACATCTACACACACACATCCTTGCACAACCACAATCAGCCCTTAAATTAACATTTGGAGTTCTGCACTGCCATTGAAAAATGATGGAAAGCTATCCTGAAATTATGGGCACAGATACCACCACGTGCCTTGGAGAGCTCTCCCCAAAATCAGTGCCTTCCTTACGGAGGACAGCGGGGTGGGCGAGGCCCGCGCCTCACCAGGGCTACTGAACACCCTGAACGATGAGGTTACAGGTAGGGATTTTTTTGGAAACGTTCATGGAAACATCCTTAGAAATGGTTGCTCCCCTCTCTACCCAAACGGGTAGAAGATGCAACAACTCTAACAGAAGAGCAATGGAGAAATACCTTGGATTATATATGAACTAACGGACTGTACACCCTCCAAAGGCAAATATAAGAGAGAACTATCAGTTTCTGGAAGCTGAACAAAAGTCTGCTCTTAATCTGGTGTCTTAACCAGCTTCATAACCTTAGAGTATGCCTGCTTTTAAATCACCCAGGACAAGTCCATCTGGCTAGCGGTACATATGCATACACTAAACCAGTAACCTGTGATACTGAAAAACAAAATATTTACCAAACCAATATATAAAAGTAAGGTCTAACATAGCTGAAAGTAAAGTCCATAGCTTTAATACAGTAGGAACAAAGACTGTGGTGCTAGTCTTTTTTTTTTTTTTTTTTAACCCAAAGATCTAACAGGATGCTATTGCCAATTATTATAAATAAACTCATTATGTCTTGAATTTTGCCATTACTAATGCTAACAACTGCCCAGTATTAATTATACCCACTAAACAATATACAAAATTTTAATAACATTCATTCTTATCTCAGTGAAAATCACTACAGTGCCTTTGTAACCTTTAGTCCCAAATGCTTTTGGAATTGTTTGGCATGTTGCCAGGATGGAGCTTGAGAAGGCTAGATAAGAGCCAACAGTTAAAAAGAGAGTTTTTTATTTTCCATTCTAATGAATAAAAACTGCTAAACTAAGGAGCATTAGCAAGGGACTTATAAAAGATATGGCATAGGTTATTAAAACACTATCCTTATTACAAGAATTTTTCCTCACTGATATCATTTGGCTTATTGAACGAGTTAACCTTTTCTTTCTCCACCTTTTTTTCTTCTCTTCCCCCTCCTCCCTTCCTCCCCCTCTTGTAACTGCCTAAATACAGGAGACTGACAACTGATTGTATGTGAGATTACTGGTAAAGTGAATTAGACGTGTAACGTGCAGTCCTACACTTCGACACACTACTGGAAAAACAAGACCTGCTAAGGACGTGCCCTAGCATGGAAGAGCCAGGAGAAGCCTTTTGGTGGGACTCAGCAAATGACAAGCAGTGAGCACACGCACCCAGCCGTTGAGGCACTTTTTTCACCCCTCAACATCCACCGACACTGCCTGGCACAC
>NC_090943.1:127990899-128035899 GCF_040807025.1 Struthio camelus
ACACTTGTAGCTGCACTGCCAGTTATTAACAAACACAGGCTGCACTGCAAAAACTAAGAAGAATAAACATAATTTCCAAGCTAACCTGTAATTTTAGGGTGATATTTCATGCTTTCTATCAATCAAATACATACCTGCAAACAAGCTTGCATTCAAATCACAGTATCTTCATATAATAATAATAATAGTAAGTCTTACTAGCTGCCATTTACCCAAAAAAAAAAAAAAGGAATAATTAACTAATAATTGTTACCCCATAACAATTATTCATTGGTCTAAGTAACGGCTAATTTGTAGATTTTGTTTCTAACAGATGCATTCACATCATAAAAAAGCCAACACCTCAACTGGCACTAATTTGCTGCTTCATCAGAGATTGAAATATGGAAAATGCACTCTCTCCCTCATTCCTAGAGATAACAGCCTCGAGGCTCAGTTTGAAATACAATATCATATAGCAATATGCTAAATATCCATTCCATAGTTAAATAGAAGAATTTGATTTCCAAGACTGTCCATTCTGTGCCTCTGATGATCACTAACTTCACATACCAACACAATTAACATGTATTCCTCTCTAAGACAAATACATCACGGTTTAATAGTCATATATTTTCAGATACCTAGCTAATTCTTGGTTTTATACAAAGTATTTTACATAAATACCATTACTATTCTTAGAAAGCATGACAACTATATATCTTTCTAAATGCATGGCTTGTTCATTTGAATGAAGTTTGTTTTATCAAAATCCCCAAATTCCTTGAAGCCTGCAGAAGGCCCATGTTAAACTACATATTTTGTACTGTTTTTAATAAAAACATTGGCAAAATAATGTTTTTCAGAAACCCTGAATTGCATTTCTGATTTATGGAGTATACTTTACCATTTTGAGCTACTCAGCTCAGCAAGTGGTTGCTCAGAGACTGCAAGACTTGAAATGTCTGTGGCGTAGTATAAATTATTTTGATCCTCCCTTGAGTATTTACTTAATTTCTCACCCATTTACTGTACTTCGCATAAAATGGCAGAAGTAAGATAGAAACTATTAAAAAGCTAGGAACACTACCAAGAACGTTAACCAGTTCAGGAGAGTTAAGATACCTGCATAAACAGAGGCAATACACTGTCAGAGTAAGTGCGTTGCTGCTGTGCATTGTGTGTCTGTCTGCTACCTCTGTTTCCTAAATCTAGCATCAAAAATAAAAATCCTATAGAAATTACAACAGCTAATTGGTAAAATTTTGAAAACTAATACTATAAAGAGATTCTAAAGCTGTGCTGATACTTCTTATAAAATAGCTATCTATTTATTCATGGCAATTTATTTGTAACAATTTTATTGTGGCACCAATTGCCAGGCCGTCACAGAATTGCATCAGTCCTTGTTACTGTTTTCATTTTTCTCACCTTAGTTAAGACCTTTTTTAACACCAAATGCAATCCAGCCAATCTATTTGTGTCTGTAGGATGAATATATATAGGGATATGTAGCTGTCATCATACCCAAAATTCATACTTGCCACATACAATCACATTGTCACCCAGTTGGGCAGTGTCTACTTGCAACTTTTTGTCGAATTGCCCTTGAAGTGGGAGATTGAGAAAACCAAACCTCAGGGATATCATCTCCTACCCTTACGTCTGCAAGGCTGCAGCTGACACTAGTGTGAGTTACGTTATCTGTATATGCAGAACTGTGAATGGACACTGTATAAATTTGCCCTGTTTTCTCTCTCCTGCAGTAAGGACATCACCCAGCCTTTCAGAACTTGAGCTTACCTTTGTTATTCTTTTCCAGTAGTTGAACAATGTCTTTAAAATCCAACTCTCTGTGTACATAAATACACAAAGAAACAAGTGCATTAATTAAAAAAAAATCTATCAGGTTAGCAGTGTTAAAAAACCCTTTAAGGGGCTTTACATGTTTTATTCTACAGTTAAATGCGCAATTTAAGGTAAAGACCTTTCTAGCCATGATAAGAAACAGGAAACTTTGATAGCTCAGTTCTGATCTTAAATGCTGACTATGTGCACTAGCATATATGTTTTAAAAACCAGCAACCTTTACAGGAATGCAATAAATCAAAAGCTTGTTTAACAAGCTGATTTAACAAGATAGTAAGATGTGTTTTCACCATAGGAGGTGGGACTCAAGTTCAGTAAACTGATCAACACGAACGTAGCACAAGTACTATGATAAAGGTGAAGAGCAAAGCAAAAAGCAGACAAATATTGCTTTGTTCAATATTGCTTGTAAATAACATACTGTTCTCTTGCAGTTTTTGATCCTTTGCATGATTTTAGTTAGGTATATATCAACATACAACCAGGCTACTTGATCTGAAGAAATTTGCCCTGTCTTAATAAGTACACTACTACTAAGCCCAAGTAAGGGTGGTTAAAAAAAAAAAAAAGTTATAAAGCACTCACGGTGCTCACTTCATGGTGAACTCCTATTTCTCTTCTTTATCAAGCAAAAGGTTATGTAACAGTGAGAAAGGCTTATTTACCAGTAGCAAAAGCGGTTAGTGTTAGACTATACACTGACTGAAGGTCATCAAACCAATACCTTTCCCCTACTGATATTAACAGCTATTTTTACAAAATAAAAGAGAGCAGTAGATCCTTTCATTTTAATAAAAAATGAGTTTTCAATAACACTCGTATGCCAAAAATCCTTGTTGTTTGGGGCTATAATATAAGCATTACTGAAATACATATTTCTCCATATTACCTTTTTTATCAATATGTCAATACACTTGCTTGGAGTCTACAGTGATTGGTGGGACATAAACAACTATAATGGATAATATCCAAATATTCCCTGTTCTGTGAAAGACGTAGGTAACAGAGATACACTTATCTACCCAGAGATCTCACCTGACCCCTTGTATTATCTCTGTAGGTAATAAACATGCTTTTGGGTTTAAAAAACAGGGCATGGGCAAACAGGCGCAGGCAAATAGGACCCAGTTAGCTTCCCAGAATCACTAAAAGCAGAGAGAAACAACTGGAGAGAAATCAAAAGGCCCGTAGCACCCACACAGGCCGGTAGCAACAGCTCTACTTTTTGAAGAGCTATTGGCAACTGTTTTACCTTTTGTAACTGTACCTCATGTACTGCAGGAGATACTGTTGTGACCACCTTGAGGTTCCCTGTATTTCTACTTCCTCTAGCAGAGCAGACCTGGGTAAAAGGTTAAGTCATCTATGCAAATTGCAGAGTAAATTATCAAATTTTACTTGTCATCTACGTTAGAGCGGGGCATATATATTACTACATATATATGTGTTTGTGTGCGTGTATGCACATATATATATGTATATTTATACACACACATATATATGTATATGTATGTATATGTATATATATGATGTGATTTTTGACTGAGTGGCTGAAAAATACCCAAAGTGCAAATGTCCAAAAATCTAAAAATAGAGGTAAGGATAAGCATGCTTTACAACGGTCTTTTCCTCTTGTTAGTCTTCTTTCATCTACTATCTCAAGGAAGAAAATTATTATGCACTACTACAGATCACCTTGTAACGAACTGATCTACTTGGGCTGAATAGGGACAGTTTATTATGGTTAGTTCAGTGCCAGTAGGTCATGGTTAACAAAATATGTGACCCAGAAAAACCTGAAATTAACATGTTTGATGTGCAAAGATACTTGGTTAAACAATAACTACTGCTCATTTTACTTTCCTTATATAGAAACATGAAAATTAAAGCTGAAAAAGACATGCGGCGTTCATCCATCCATGCAGAATGACTTCCTATTATATGTTTCAAAATTCATTGTCCAATCTCATTTCACTATGAGGGAGCTTGCAATTACTACACCTATTCATTTCTATTATTGTTTTATGACATGCCTAAAGCTGTGTGCAGTATTATATCTGTGGTCTTAACGCTCTATAGAAAGGCTCTATCCCATTTCTGTTCTATGATATGACACAAGCAAGAACAGAACTGCTGGGGACGAGAAGGGGTTGGTTGCCATATCATATCGCAAACTCGTATCCAATTTGCTGTCCACTATCACCCCTAGGCCTTTTTTCAACATTAGTTCTTTACAAGTGTCTCTCTCCTGCTGAATACCTGCATTTCGCATTATTATTTCAGCAGATGTATCACATTCCATTTGCCAAGTTGAATCCCATTTTGTGATTTCCTGTCCATATTTCTAACCTGTCCTCACTGCTTTTTATATCTTCTTTTTCTGTCCTCACTGGGGTTGGCAACACCTCCCAATTTTAGTATGACCTGCAGATTTAATGAATGGTCTGTTTACCTTCCCTTCCTTAATCGGATGATTAAAAAATTGGGTCTATCACTGACGTCTGCAGAACACCTCTGGACACCTTCCTCCACCTGCAGAATACAACTTGTACTCCTGCAACCAACTGGAAAATTCACTTGGCAATATGGTCATATTCAAGTCCATCTTCCACCTCAATTCCTCACCTCCAGGAAAACTTTTGTAAAATTCTTTATCAATCTCTATATTTAAGTGAAGAACTATGAAGTTCTTCCCTCCATATTATTTTATTATTAAAACACAAACAGTTTCCAAATGTTTTTTTTTGTCTGATTTTCTGTATTTCAGTTGATTTATTACCACTCCATTACGTATCTTCTGGAACTGTATTACCATGTTTCATTTCTGTTCACCTGGACCTTCAAAGCCCATGCTCTCCTCCAGGTTTCTCAGGGAAGACCTGGAAAAAGCAGAGGGAATTCCACTAGATGGCATGATCCCTCTTTCTTCCTAAACCTATAAAAAAAGCCCCTGGGTGTGCCCTCTTGGGACATGGTGTTTGGAAGAGTTAAAGGGAGAACCAAATTAAGACTTTCCACTCAAGAAACCTGTGGGAAAGCAAGCTCAGAAGCTTCTGCTATTATATCTGCATGCTCACCTTTCTTTCCATGCTGTGCGAGTGCGTGTGTGGTTCAAGAACAAACTGGGGTCACAAGAGCCCTTTGAAGCAAAGCCACATCTTACTCATCTACTACACAAGAGGCATCTGAGGGGGCCAGGCAACAGGGAGGAGGCAAGTAGCACCTGTCTGGATATTCTTGGCCTCCTGGAAACGCCTTTGGGCTTGGCAAGTGGAGACAAGAGAAAGTATGGGATAAAAACTTCAGAGTCAGAGCAATAACATTTGTTATCTTATTTCTTAATCATTGTTATTATTTCAAGTAGACCACAAATCTTTATGCAATCACGAAGATATGCACATATAGAAAATGAACCACAAAGAACCTGTTTTCCTAATGTTCTCATTCTTCATACCACTTTACTTTTAGGTCATCTTCAACTAGGTCACATCAAGCGATAAGTCAAATCATTTTTGGGTAAGGATGGTTGCTTATGGCTTCAGTAGAGCACCTATCACACCACTAGGCATTATAAACAACAACAGGCAGCCTTACAGTAATTAACAGAATTACTCTTTTTTCTTTTATTTGAGATTGGTACTAGATTTGCTTTTTCCCAATCCTATGATAATTCCTCAATTGTACATTACTTTTCAAAAATAATTACTAGCGATTATGTAAATTCATTATCTATGTCTCTTAAGACCATACTGTGCTTATCACCCAGACCTACTGATTTGCATTTATTCCATTTTTCCTAAGTATTGCCTTACTCTTTTTTTACCAACAACTATTTTGAAAAGGTCTTAATTACTTGTTCTATTATGTCCTTACTCCTTTTATTTTTCTTGTCAAAGACCGATTTTGAAAGTAGCTCAGTGCATCAGCCATTTCAGAACCAGCTTTCATTTTGTCACCCTCTTCATTTATTATTGAGCTTGCTTTTTCACTCCATTATTTCTTTCTCTTTTTTTTTCTCCAATATATTTGAAAAGCTATTCTTATTTCCCCTGGCTCCTTTGGCTAGTATTAACTCATTCCGCTTTTGCATTTCTTTTAAGTTTTCCAAGTCTTATAAGAGTTTTAATTTTCCTGGTTGTTCCCTTCTTTAATTTGCTCTGAGGGAGATTTGACATCCACAGATCTTTGAGCGGCCCCAGGTGCAACTAGAATGACTTCTCCTTATCCCATATATTTTCATTCTTCTCAAAACTATAGTTCAGTGCATTTAGAGTTGATGGTGTTGCAGCTGGAAAATGTGACTGGGAAGACCTGATTGCTATTTTCAAATGTGACTGTGCTGTAAAACATAACAATTTGACAATCTTGTGACTCAGTTGCTCCATCAATAAAGTGTCTAATTTATTTGTGTCTTCAGACGACTGCACTAACACTTATTTAATATTTCTTACACGCTTTGAGTTCCTGATATGTCATAAATAAGAAGATTGTTATGATTTTATGGGGTTCTCCAGTTCTTACGTTCCTGAAGAGAAGTAGGCCAAACTCCTTCCTTCTTTTCACTTCCTTTCAAATACCTTGAAGTACCTAAAAATTAGTCTAGCTCAAAGTATGCTTTGTAACAAAAGGCTTTTTTCAGTTATTGTATATGAATACAATTTAAAACACTTCTTTATGTACATCAGGTGTGATTTTCTGTCTGATTAGCTGTGGGTAAGCTGCAAAACATCCAAATACCTATCATGTTTGGCCATTTCCTCTATTTACAGACCCTTAAAAAGACTTTGCTTTAAATATGGTGTGTTTTACAGAACTACTGTGCTTATAGCTAGAAAAGTCATATCCGAGTAAAATTCCACCTGCCCAGGATTCCGTGTTCTTTGGCAAATGAAAAACGATTACTTGCAAAGCTATGGAAATAAAGTTGAGAGCAGTAGTGGAACACAGAAGAGACATTCCCTGCCCTGAGTTACAAAGGAAACAATAAAAACTATCTGCTAAACAATTTGACAAATATCTAAATTTGTTACCACGACTTAACTGCTTAAATGTGTGAACAACTACAACAGCAACAGACACAACAGTCTATAAAGAGGAGAAAAATAGAAAGGGACCGTAAAGTTTTTTATTTTAATAGGACAGTCAGTCAAAAACAGCAGCAGTAGAGTCAAAGATCAAGCTGGTTCCTTCCTACTTTCCTCTCTCCCCTTCCTCAATCCCCAGTTTTGGACAGAAAATACAGCTGAAATTGAAAATTAAAATACTAATTTTAAATTTATGGATATCCAAATCCCATACATTCAAACAAACTCTGACACAATCAGAATACCCCAGTGAAAATAAATGTCCTGATCGTTCTTTTCCTCTTGAGCTCTCTGCATTTCCAGGTGGCTGCAGTCAGATTTTTTGGAATAATGAAGTACTCAAATCTTTGATACTTAATTGTACTGGATTACTGTTTGGCAATGAACCAACTGGTTGGCCTGGGGACAGATCATTTTATTTAACGGCTCATCACCAGAACCTCACCAGCATGCAAACAGAAATCACCTTTTGCTGCTGCCAAGAAACTCTGAGAACCCAGGAGGCTCATCGCACCTGGGAGCCCCTCTGTCTAATGGCATACACAGGTAAGTGACCCTTTAAAAAAATGGAGGACAAAAGGCAAAAAGACAATGTAGAACTTGAAGTGATGAAGACATAAAAATCCTGAGCAAAAAGACACATTTATCTAAAGTAAAAATCAACCAAATTCAAAACAGCTATTTTTTTTTCATGGTTAATTACCATTATACTTACAATAGCTTGTTAGTTATTGTTTGTGTAATTTAAGCTTGAGGGAAGAATATGTGAATAGCCGTGCTCCAAAAAAGTTTCACGGAAATAATTTATGAGAGCTCACAGATAAGGCCTTTAGATTTGACATTTTGATATTTATAATAAATTGTTTTATTTAAAAAGTAAAACATCATGTAAATTAATTCATCCCTCAAGCAACATGTAGAAATGCCTCAGACGTGTTTCAACAAACATTCAGTCTTCAGCTATGTTCATTATAATGTTCTACTATGATAATAAGTGCTCTGCAAATCAGTAAGTAAAACTACACACTGCCCAATTTAGAAATGCAGCCTCCCTCTCCCCTTGTCCTTAAGCAGAAGCAAATGGCATTACTTCTGTTTTGTCCTCTTCTGTACTCTGACTGGGGAAAAATTATGAAAGACATTTCATATGACTGGTTATGAAAGACATACAGCAGGGCAGTGAAAAGTTTTACTCAGGCCGTAACACATATCAACTGTTCTCAGGGAAGGGAAAAAACAGGCATCAAAAGTGATTCTATTTCCACCTCTAAGCAAGCAAGTGAATGGGAGAAAGAAACTAAACTCTGTCAGCTATTTATTTCTTTATCCTTCCTTCCTTCTTCATCCTCCAAATTAGCAGCTAGGTTCTGCATTATTAAATAAAAGTTACTATTAGGCTTGCTGAAAAAAATCACCTTTCCTCTTCTCTTTTTTGATAGCGTCTCCCTCCATACAAATTTTTTTTGGTTTGGTTTGGTTTTTCAAGCTGGGACAAAGTAACTCCTGCCTGCTGCCTGGTCCCGGTTCAGAAAGAGGGCCTGAATACTGAAATCCCAGTGAGAAAGGAAGATCACTTCTTTCCTGTCACCAGGATTTCCAGGGATACTAAATATACAGGTCTGGCCTGGCTTTTTTTGCTTTGTACCTCATGCCAGTCTTCCCCTTTCATAAGTGCTACTTGCTGCAAGGTCAGAATTTTTTTCCTTAAGTACTAGGTAGACTTTGGATTGAAGGTGCTCATTTGAAGAAATAGACTTTAGAGCACAGAAATAGGTTTTAAGCACAAACATTAAAATAAAAATATCTAATATAAGCAAATATGAGGTACATTTTACTGTAGCCTTTCCTTAATCAGGAGATTTGTAGACAAGCCTGACACATATGTTCCACAAACACACATAGGAAGGAACATATTAATATCTTTGCAGATACTGAATTTCTATAAAACACTGTACTAGTATAATAGAAAACAGCATCAGGTAACCCATGTGATAAACCATGTCCATATATTCTGATGTACTTGTGCATGTTAATACATATACACAGAAAACAGGTACGTGTACATACATACACACAACAGAAACACAAAATCATGTTACCACATGTGACGTGCTCTGATATACCAACTAATGTCTTAAACCTGCCCATTCTGAATATTGTACTTATCCAATCAGAATAAGGAGCTAAAGCAATAGGGTGCAAAAGCAAGCACTGATTAAAAGTTCATAAATGAGCCTCTAGAAAATACACATTTATGGGAAAAGCAATTGAAGGTACAGATGTAATGATCAGGATCACTGAGCAGAATCTTGCACAGAGTAACACATAAATATAGTAAACAAATTGCCTCCTGGCGCTACCAATAGTAATATCATAAAGATGATAGCTACTTTCTACAAATAAATCTAAAATGACCTTTTGGGCCACATACAACCTGTGATATTTTGTAATTTACTTTCCTTGATAATCATTTCACTGGAGGCCTGAATTTTCCTTAATTTGTCATTTAGGATGAGTTAACTACAAGGACACCAATAAGCAGAGACAGTGAATTAACTGGGGTTAGAAGCAGAAAGGTCTATTAGGCAGCTAATTCTTTGAACACCGGACTACATAATTTTAAATGACTTAAACATCTGTACAAGAAACAAATAAATCCCTAAGTATCAGATCCTGCAGTCTTTACACAGGCAAAATTCCCATGGACTCATGGGATTTGACCCTTAGTTGTGAATATACACAGGTTCAGACCATCTTTTTCAAGCTCAAATGTGGAAATTCTCTTTGGACCAGAGAAGTCCTCAGGGAAGGGCTTTCTGATACCACAAGCATCCAAGACACCAGTCTGAGCTAATCACTAACAGGTTAGCATCTCTGAAAATAATACTGTCTAACAGCAGAGGAATGTGTAGTCTGGTTCTCATAAAATTTCAAACCTAGGACAAAACAGAGGAATCTGGTAGGGCTACCTCTTTTTTTTTTTTTTTATCTGAATTAATAACACATTATCAGTTTGGTAAGAAAATATGAACTGTTATTATCAAGCTTCCAGATATACAATGAAACCTGGAAGCAAACGTAGTAGTAAATATTTGCTACTGCATACACACAGCAAATGCTGAATATTCAGTGTCATTACACTCTATAAATAGTTTATTATGGCATTGTAAAACTGCAAAATCATTCTAAATTTTAACATACTTTGAAAAATAAAGAATAAAAAAAAAAAACAAAGCACGTAGTTATCAAGAATAAGTCTATCCTCAAAAAATATATTTTTTTTTATTTTAAGAAAAGCCAGAAGTTCACCTGGCAGACTGAGGTAAAGACCAAATTCTATTACATGTCAGTCTGTTAGCTTTAACAGTAACCAACACAAAATTGGACCCAGCTTACCAATATCTTGTGTTTTTTCCTATTATTTTCCAAAAAAAGTCACTGACTTTTTTTTTTTTTTGGTGGTGGGAGGACTTTCAGTTTTAGATGCTCAGCTTGAGACAGCATAGGCCCAATTTTCACAAAGTTTTGAACACAGACGACTAGTATCTGCAGGTGCTCAGCACCTCTGCAAATGCAGGTGCAAGGTATATAAACCAGGGCATCCACATTTGGCAACTGCTTTTGAACAGCTGGTACAAAGTGCTAGCAAACTTTAGCTGGCCAGCATGGTGGCTGATGGATTTATATTCATCCGTGAGAGAAAGAGCCCAGCCTAACAGATGCCCAGAAAGCAAAGGGGAAGTTTGTCACCTGGGGAAAGCACGCAGAGATCAGAGGAGTTAAGTACCGCTACAGAAACTCTCGCTCCCGGCAGGCATCTTAATTTCACTTGCAGGGGATTCTCCCTGGCTAAAATGTCCTGAGGACCTACAGACTTGCATTTTGCACAACTCTATGCTCCTTTCTTGGGAGTTCTTACAGAATTAGGGGAAAAGGGAATATTAGGTCTCCTTATTGTGCATGCAGCGTGTCTCCAAAGCAGTATATCCAATGCCCCTCTTAAGAGATCTTAGATGTGTAGAGCAATCAAAATGAGGTCTCAGTATGAAAAGGGATGATGTCTGCTAGGTCTCAGTGTTTCAAAAAGGGGAGGGACAAAAATTTCAGAGCCACAGAAGTGCATGTGCAAAGACACAATACGCAAGCAATAGACCTGGCAGAGAAAAGAAACTCTGTGCAAGCGAAGCAACATTAAGAACATTTTCTGATGTAACTGACTGAGGGTAAAAAAATATTTTTCTTATAGACAAGTTACATTAAAACATTAGATGTGTCCGGAGTACTTATATTATGTTGTTTTGGCCTACTGAAAAGCAAAACAAAAAGGACAAAGTCCCTTCCCATAAAGAAAACAGAGCAAAAAAATTGTGATGGCAAGTGAATCCCAGTTTATCACTCTGCCTGGAATTCCTGTTGCAGAAACACAAAAGTCTGATTTATTTTTAAAGCATTTTAAACACATACCAACATTATTTGGAATCAGGCCAGGTAAAAAAACTCCATCAGACCTGACACCCTGCAAACACATGTTACCAGTAACCGCTATCGAGCCTAAAGAAATAAATGAAATGCTATACCTTTGGCAATGCAAGATTTGGCACTATGTCAAAGATTCATAGCAGCAAGGTATATATCTACTTTAAATATACAGTAAGCTCAGGACTATGTATTAAACACATTTCTCCCCTGTAAGAGAAGTCTTTTGTCCCACAACTTTTAAAGTTAATTTAAAGTTGTTTTTTTTTTAAACTCTAACACAATGAAAAGTTTATTCCATAGCTGACAAAAATTCATGACTATGAATTCTACCCAAATGTAATGCTCAAAAAATCAAAACTTTATTCATTGTTATTTAAAGAGTCTACCTTTGAAAACAGAAGGGGAGGAAGAACACAGGTGATGATCCTTTGAGATGACAAAACAACTTATTGAAAATGTTATCTCTAACAGAAGTGATAGAAAGGTTTATTAGCATTCCAGGCTTTTCTAACAAATAAAGGCCTGAAAAGCTTTGATTATCATCTTAGCAGCCAGTTAAATGGCGGGGGGAGCAGATTTTATATAAACAAGGCTGATTTCTGTGGTTATATGCTACCTACAACATCCACGTTGGCTACATTTTTAGGGACTCCACAACAACTTCCAGTGTTTCTGAAAAACACTACAAAATGCCATGTTACACTTACAAAGTGCTTTACAGCAAGCACATGAGGAGGTTTCAAACACCTGCAGAGCGCCTTGTATTTTCGGGCAGTTTAGACTCATGGTTATTGCAAGAATGTGTTTCCATGTGAAGAAAACAAACACAAATCAGAACGGGTATCTTCTCTGAATTAAGCTTCGACTCAGCTGCTGAACACGTAAACTCACCCAAAAGACTGAGAGCAATTTTCCTCTCCCTCCACTTGCAGCTTTTGTGCCGGCGTTTCAGTAGTGCTTGTGGCACACCCCTGCTGAAGGCAGCAGGTGAACGCCGCGTTTGTGCCCCTCCTTACATAGCACGCTGTAAAAAAAAACCCTACGCCACCGCTACAACATGTGGCAGCACAAGAATGGAGATTTTATGGCAAAAGACCTAGGCTTTAAAAGATTAAAAGGGTAAAACCACGGATATTCAAACGGCATTGCATGCCGACCAGTAGGTGAAATCACATGTGTCCCTGGTGCTGAGGAGAGGTGTTAATTTTAAAATCTACTTGCAAGGGGAAAGGCGCAAGGAAGGGATGGCCTTTGTCCTACTCAGCTTCTAACAGTAAATGATATCACCTTTTTGGAATTTTTTTCTGGTAATGAAAGCCACGGTGGGCTGGAGGGAGAGAATAAGGGACATCTGGATGCTCTTCTGGAATGACAATTAGGCAGTGGTCCATATTAACAACAGGCAGCCAGTAAAATCGCCCAGGCTCATGCATCAGATATAAAGTGATTACCTTCAAATATTGATTTTACAGCAAGACCAGTCCCAGAGGTTATAATGGCTGTTGCTTGTTTCTAAGTGGACGAGTTTTTGAGCACTGGAAGTGAACTCTGCAAGGAACTATTACTTCCCAACAAATATTTTATGCACTTTTGCTGGTTAGTGCCATGGAGACTATCCCAACAATCAGTGCCTCTAAGGGATTAGAAGAAATTATTAGGCCAATGTGTTTTCTTGTTCCTCCCTTTCCCCATCTTTTATGTCACAGTGACTTTGGACATTTTGTTAAGAGACTGAACGTTCTCCAATTACTCTAACAAGGCTAGTGAGTCATACAGATGCCTAGTGCCTGAAGAAATTGAGGGCTGGGTAACTGCTAATGGCATAAGGCTCCAGATATACGGACAAGGTTACGCTGGTTCACTAGAGCACATTGGGAAATGCAGAGAGGCATTCTAGGGCTGAACGGACATTCAACCCCACTGCTGGGTTTTTACACTTGCAATGTATGGATGTTTGGGGATATGTCACATCTGGGTATCCAGAAGCCGAAAGTGAACACGGGTGCTTTTCAGCATAGCTGCATGTGCTTTCATATGGCCCTCATCACCACTGTTTATTCTGTTCCTCCAGAAAAAAAGTGATTTGAATGCAGGCTTTCCCAAAATCTACACCAAATCTGAGCCGCTTTTGAAAAACTTTAAGAATCGCGATGACAACCTGCAGCAACCTGTGGTAGCTGGTGTGGCCACCTGGGTCTCCAGAGAGCATCCAGCACCAGCAGGACATAACGGGGCCAATGCTCTCTGAACCTCATAACTTAGGCATCTACTGAACAATCATCGGCCCTAATGCTCTCAATTGTGCATCTCTCGTGTACTTCCCTCAAGGGCTACAGTAATATTTTCTACTTATGGCCACTTGTGAAGACCACTGAAAAATGGCAGATAGTGCTGAAAGCAGCTGCCCACTTATTTAGCAAATTTTCTGAGACAGCACTTCTGCTCTTGACACTGCAGCTACTACCAGTTCCTTTCTATGTCAATCTTTAAGAATTTCTTTAGATGAGGATTTCTAACACGCCAGAACGTGTTAGCTAGAAAAACTTAAAAGCCTTGAACACAGCTAAGATGGTTGAGTTAAACTTTCAGAAAGACCCTAGCTTTTAACTTAACTAGCTTCTAATATTAAAGTTTATATTCTCTGATTATGTCATACGTATAAAATGTGTTAGCTAGCACATTCACATCAAACCCATTAATCAAAATATCAGAGTCTACACACTGCCTCTGTTTCTGCCTCACCCTCCTGACTGCATCCAGCAGCTGGCTGCAGATAAGGGTTATAACTTAGGGCATGATGAGCTGGTCTCAGAGAAGGTCCCCTCACCACAGAGCTCAACTGACCTAGCAAAGCCAAGGTCTGCTGATTTCTGGGAGGCACCACAGCACTTTTCGCATCAGCCATGCTCCCACAGAAGATGGACTGAGTTGAGAAATCTGCAGATCTATGGGAATTTACTTCATCATTTTGCATGATGCAGTTTTACAATACTGTATATTTTCAATTCTGACCATTTGAGCTTAAAATATTATGGGAGGGTGTAAAAAAAAAGATTCCTTTTCAACCTCTCATTAAAAATGAGTATTTTCATGGTTAGAAACTCAAAACAGCATACTTTACACTGGCAGGGATCTTTATTTTGCATATAATACAAAATGACAACCTTTTGCTTTCTAATGACCATTACTGATTCTCCTATAAAATATCACTCTTCTTTTCAAATACTATTGGTCTATTAGGTATGTTTGGTGACACACATAACTTAAGGTATTGACATATCTATACACAACATAACCCTCTTATTTACCCCAGAATATATTGCTTTAATTTAACACCATTGCAATATATAGAGGATTTGTCACCAACGCTCAGCTGAAAGATTTGACTCAATTATCATAAAAACACATTGAGCAATCAACACCGACACACAGCTAAAATAGATTCTCTTTCTGCATAGGAGGACATCCCTGATGACATCTTAAGCCTAACATCACATGAAATTAGGAGAAAACAACAAGAAAAATCCACCTCCAGAAATGTCATCTATAACATAGAGAGTGTACGACTCTCTAGAAGTACTCCATTAACATAGACAAACTTTTACAAACTATAATCTTTGATAGAGGGACTGAGTGCCCCTTATTAGGTGTTCTGATGCCTTTTGAAATGTGCTAAAAGTTCTAATATAAATAAAAATAGCTAATATTTATATGCAATGTTATCATTGTGATAGGCCTTAAAATACTGTACATGTCTCTTGCCTACCTCTGAGAAGAGGATAGTATTAGTATCCCATTTCCTTGACCTTTCTTGCTGTGTAATTTCACAAACTTTCAGGTGCATATCAGTAAAGCAAGATACTTGCTAGGTCTCCACTGGGCAGTAATGAAGGTGTGACTGCATTTTTACTGTGGGGTATATTCTTTCCCATTCAATACAATTGGGGAAACTAGTAATACATGAAACTTGAAGTAAAAGCCAGAAGCGTCCAGGGATGATGAGGACACAAGGCAGCTTCTCACTTTTATAAGGTCTGTGGAAGGGCCAGACATGATAGCAAACTCTTTTCCTCTAAGAGCTAAAAGGCCACTTTTTTTTTTTTCCCTCCCTCTTAGCGACCTCGAGGCTAGAGAGCATCCTAAAGACAGAGGGGTGGAACTGTGAACCACATTCATTTGCTTCCTTGTTATTCTTAAGGAAATTCATCTATAAGTAACTACTCTATCTTTTAGTAGTTTCCTGATATACCATGTGCAGCTATCCAAAGCAACTTTTATGGCCATGATAATAAAAACAAGTCGATGGGTGAAGTTTTTATTTATTTACTTATTATATTGTTCATGCTGTTATTCTGCTCTTGTGCTGTCCTTTCTGATCCACGTTCTGACAACCGCACTCAGTTTGGATAGCACCTTATTCTCCAGAGAACATCAAAATACTTGAAAGATTTGTCATAGGAAAAAGTATTGTTTGTAAGACTAACTTTTATCAGAATATGGTCCTTGGGTGATGACTTACATCGGCAGCAGTGTGGTGCATTACTCATATGCATTTACCATTTAGTTTTACAGATTTTAACATACAACTCATGCCAGGATGCTCTAAATCCTCAGCGTGAACAAAGCCCAGATTAGTTGTGAAAGTATTTGGAGACCTTCAAGCTTCCATGTTTGTTAGTTAAAACCAGCAAAACTAGAGGAAGGCTGCATGCAGATCTTGAAACAATCAATATGATAGCCTTATATAAAAACATTTCAGAAATAGTAATGTAAAAACAGAAATAAATATTTTAAAAAATCACATCTATGTGGGCATCCAGTATAAACCTAATTGGGTCAAGTATTTTAATCTTTCTTTACATTATTAGTATTAATGCCTAAAGGAAGATTTTTTTTCACAAATCTATTTTATTTGCCAAGTGTTCACATTGCGTATTTCCTTCTGATCTGATTGCTTAATACTGCTTCACTTATTTGTGCTAGCTGAGATATCCTCCTCACTTACAGTTGCAGAATATTTAATCTTTATAAATACTGTCTCTCTCAGACTTCAATGTCTACACTTTGGATATATTCAGGACTTTCAGGAAAAGGTTACAATGAACTGACCAAAATTGATCTGTGGTACAGTAACCAATTGATTTCTGTTAATGCAAATTCCATTCACTGATTTAAGAAAATAAACATAGGATGATTTTTTCCCCACTATCAGTGTTTGACGCGACACTCAAGGATACATTTAAATCAGACACACAGAGCTCTTGGCTTGATGTAAGAGTGTTAGGTTAAACTCATTTTTTAAAAAAATTATATTTTAATCCCTAAAGGATAAACATTTATCCTCTAAGATACAGGGATAAAGATTTTAATGGCATCTTGCTTTGGGATTCAAAATAAATAAGGCAAAGATGAGTTTCCATCTTCTTAAAACTAAATTACAGAGATTAAAATATATAAACACAAAATGAATGTATTCCATTTGCATATTATATTTCGCTCTTAAAGTTGATATTGAAGATTAAGGGTCAGCATTTAATCCTCACTATCCTAATCCCTAAAATTACAAAGACAGGCATAAGTGCATGTCTGCTCCACTAAATTACCTTGAAAGAAAGCAAATTCCGGATGAAAAGAGAAGCATATTTATATTATGGTGATTTAAAATCTGTCGCCTAAACACATCTTCTCCCCTCTATCCATTGACCTAAATTGCACACTAAAAGCTTGCTTGTCTGCAAATGGGCAGCTAACACTTTGAGACAATCCAGAGATTCTTCACTTATGCACAATCATGCCAACTATTTTTCTGACTACAATAAACACTGTCTTGTTCATATTTTGCAGAAACAAGAGTCAAGTTATAAACCAGAAGAATTTCTTCTGTTTTCAGCCCAATAACTAGATATAGATAATTCTAAAAATTTAAGATTCTGAGATAAAAGCATATTACTGAAAATTAATAGGTCAACCATGCTCTGACTTATACAGCTGCAACTCTAAGGGGAATTACACCCCAGAGAATACTATGCCTCAGAAGAAGGAAAATTGTAACATAAAACATCCCTAGCCTCTCGAATTAAAAATATACTTATGCTAGAAGGTTACTAAGTGCTACAAGACAGTGCCTATTATACTCTATTTGGCCATTTCTGTAAAATATTAGAATTTTTCATAGGTTACCTGGTTCAGCTGAAATGATGGAGCTGCCATTGACTTGAACAGGATGAGAACTTCACCCCTCACTTGCGTACTGTGTTCCCTTATCAATATTATCTCGCAACAGAGAAAAAAGCAACCAACGAACCACCAAAATATGAAGAGCATGAAGCTCTTGAGCTACATTCTGGATTTTACTTCCAGCGTTTTCTTCACGTTTCTAATATTGCAGATACTATAGGAGCGTTGCACCGCACAGTGAGAGAAAAATAGCTAAGCTGTACTTAGCCCTACAGATTTGCCTTGAGAATTATCTGTCTACTTTTGTGTCAAGATGTTTTAATATTTACTTTGGAAGAATTATTTTCTAATTTAAGCCATCTAGGAGAGAACAACTTTATCATCATTATCAAAATGAGAAGCTCTGTAATTATAATCATCAAGAGGGCACTAGATTCCTTTTTTTTTTTTGGAAGTTTATTTATCATATTTTTTACGCTCTAAAGGGGGAGGAAATCCCTATACAAAACCTATTAGCCAGTATGTTTTCCCTATAAGGGCATTTTTACAACTGGACAGAGGTTTCTTTCTACTTATCAGGATATGTGGAGTTACAATAATATCACTACTTTTAAGAATATTAAGACGAAAAAACATCTCAAGCTTAACTAGCTCATTTTGTTTTTTAACACTACATATTCCTCCATTCAAAGCATATTTTAGTATTATACTAAAATTGTTTTCCCACTAATCTTCATCTTCAGTATATATAAATGTATATGTATACAAACCTTCCAAACACAAACCCTTCAATTAAAAGGTTCAATCATCTTAAAAAGAAAGAACACACAACAAATGCTGCTGTGATATTCAGTATTTCAGAGCCAAACCCCTGCTGCTTGGTCATGATAGCTATAAAAGCAGACTAATGAAAGCAGCAAAATTTATAATTAATTTTAATTCTGACGAAATCATACCGCTCTAATCAACTGCCTATCAAATGTCGGTGCAAATTACACTAACAAAAATAATTATTAAGACAGGTTGGCGGAATAAAATTTTCCATATACTCCATCTGCACAGAGAATGCCTGTGTGGGAATTACTTTTAATGAACAACAAATTACAATTACTAAACTAAATGAACCATCTGCCTTTTTTGTTTGTTTTCACAGTCTCACTGGTACAGGGTGCACTATCAGCTTAATTGCCATTCAAAATGGCAGATTGACCTATCCACCAGACTTGCATGGCCACAACATTTTTAAGAGAAAACCCATAGCAGATGTTTTCAATGTTATGAAGAGGACAAGTATGTTTTATAAATATATTCAAAACATTAAAGGCTGGCATTTTAATAATAATAATAATAATAAGGTATATACCTATTTCAGACTGGAGGGGTTGTATGACTACATACCCCTAAGCGTAAGTTAACGCATAAAGTATTCATGGGCCAATAGGAGTAGAAACAAGTCTTGATGTGCTTTACTAATAATTTCATTCAAGTAAACGTGTTTTGTCTCTAGTCTGTAATAAGTGATCACTTTCTTTCAAAGGGCCATACGCAAGGACTTGCAGTAATGACATCCATTAACAAACTTTTACCAAGCATTTTAAAGAGCCTATTTGGATATGTTGTCAGGCATCTGCATAAAAAATTTAAAAAGGGGAAACAGTCTCTTATCAGCATACATCTCATATTAGCTGAGCTTTCCCTGCTGAGTTTTTGGGGGCCGTGCTATTGTGTAACAGTTGGAAGACTGACTCCTCGCAACCACCACCGGAGAAGAGAATCTGATCTGGGCATGTACTTACTTAAAAAGAACCTCCCCTCAGTACGGCTGTATGACACAACAGGGATGGCTGAGGAGAGGCTAGTGATTTCATTACATTACTAGCTAGTGGCTACGTGAGCAGTATTTTCTAAAAGAGAGAGCGAGAGAGAGGACTGTGTCAGTATCCAGTGAATCTTTCCTTTCTCACTGAGATTGTCCACAAATGCCACCGTGTTATTTCAGGTTTAGTCCCTGATTCAAAGGACAGTTGTAAAAACGACAGAGTGAAAAAGACTCATGTTTCTTTTGAAGGGCCTTGGATCAGATCTTTTGGGATATGATCATCTGATCAATAAAAGTAAATATTATTTTTACATTCTATTTTTAACATTATTGCCATGTTTACTTTCAAGCTATTCTAAGTTATTGTGACAATTCATAAGACAATGATAAGGGACAAAGAGATGGACCTCTCTCTTCTAATTATATTAAATCCTTTAATGAGCCATATATACAGACTGATGCAAAGAGAAATCAACTTCTATATTTAGGTCTCTCTAAAGCAGGGTAAGTGAAGGTGGCTTAAAATCACTCCTGTTTCAGGTCAGTGTTATTTGCCATCGACCATTCTAAAAGTCACTGTACATTGCTTCAGAATAACAGATTGAGCTGATCTGCATGCCAGTGTCCCCTCATACACCCGTGTCTGACTCGAGGATTAAAATAAGCGTTATTCCCCTCTCCCCTCTACACACCTCTGTCTAAGTCTAGAAATGAAAAAGAAAAACATGATTCCTCCGTAAGGGTCTTTGCCTTAAAAAGGGACATGGCAGTGATTACACTGTAATGTTCTTTCAATTAATGTTTACAATTAGCTAGTTTGATAATAACAGTACTACTAACTACAGTTATTTGCAGGGATATGTGAGAAAGATATGATAAAAACGTATAAAATGTTAGTTCAGTCACTGAGCATCATTAATAAAACTATATCATTCTGATCTTTACTTTCCCATAGTCTTGCTTGGGAGCAAGAGCGCACCGTCTTACCTCTGTTTTCCCCATTCTCTTCCAGACCCACTGTCCACACAAAGACTAACTGATCAGGGCTGGACAGCCACCACAGCAAGACCCAGAAAGTCATCGAGATACAACCTCACCTCAGTAGGTCTGGATTGTTTATTCTCATAATAAGGTTCACAACACTGGTGCTTGTCTTCCTAATCCTCAGTGCAGAGTACACCATCAGCACCAAATGATTAATAACAGTTACCACACGGAGTTAACATGCTGCCAACTAGAAAAATTAACAAAATGTGGTGCAGACAAAACTGTGCTGGAAAACGGTAGGGCCAGCCTGGACAGAAAAGAGCTGCTCACAGGAGCTGAGCAGCAGATGCCCCATCGCTCTGTCAAGGTGGGATAAAATTGTTGTGCTTCCTAAAGACTTGGAGAGATGCTGTGTCGTACTGAATCTTAACCGCTCTTAGAATGATCTATAAAATACTTCCAATAAGCATGTGAGTTTAAAAAGCATATTCAAAGTCTGTACCTTTACATGCTACAGCTAGGATATCAAATTATCTGTGGAGTAATCCTAATGAATTATTGCACAAATATGAAAACGCAAGTCCACAGGACTACGAATACTCTTCTGAAGGGAAACTTTTTGTCATGTTGTTTGAGCAGAAGAAAAGCAATTAGTCACCAAATGGCCCTTTTCTGTCTATTGTTGGTACTTCCAAATTAAATAAGTAAAACACTAATTATGACGCAGACACTCTTCTCCCACGCTGAGTGATAAAGAGACAAAGAAAAAAACAACCCGGACATGCAGATTTGGTTGTTTACTGCTGGAGTATTATCTTGCCTTCGCGAGACTAAAATTGCCAATAGAAAGGCATCATATTTACATTTGAAACACTCAGTTCTTGTATTCACTTTTGAAGTCTAACGCTGTCCTCTGAGGAACAGTCACTGAGGGAGGCAGAGAGATGGAAACACAGGAGTAACGCTGTGAATCATACCCTTGGCTCGGCTCTTCCAATATGCTGTCTGTGCAAGTAGCTAATATCAGATTCACAGAAAAGCAGGGTACAAACATAAGCTGTTTAGAGAACCTAAACAACTGTGCAGTGCTACAAGAGATCCTTGCCTGACCCTGGAAGAGGATCTGTTTATATCCTGAATTTAACAATAATAGAAGAGAACTAAACGTTCTTCTGTCTTTTTTGTTTTAGCTCACTTAATCAGAAACATCATTAATGTTCATCCCCTTATCCTTCTTAAAAATCCTGATACACTGTTTATCCGGATAACCCCCCACTGCAGTGGTGAATTTCACAGGCTGATTATTTGCTGCATAAAAACGAGTATCTCTCAGTTTCACTGAACGCCACCTCAGTCGCCGAGTACAGTGTCAAGTAAAGGGAGCGCATGGCTGGGTCTCACTCGGTCCTTCATCATTTTATATACAGCCCTAAGCCATAACACCTTGCGCTGTGATCCCTTCAGATCTCAGAGGCTAAAGCAGGGTCAGTACTTGGACGGGAGATCTCCAAGGAAAACACCAGTGCTACAAAAAAGAGTTTTGGTAATTCATTGATGGTGCTCTCTGTCTAAATTAGTAATGAGTCAGTGCCCTACCTTGGTGTTTAACAGCACAGTCCTGTTAGGAAATGTTTTCTTTTGGTTGAAACAAAGAACAGATTTCATAACCGCTTGTACTTAATAAAGTTATTAAGTACGTGGCACATTTTTTCAAAGGAGGAAGAGTGTTAAGACAAATGTCTTGGCCAAATTTCAACTTGTAATTATGTTTTGCCTACCTACAGGCAATTCCCTGTGCAGTTTCACTTGAATACAGCTTCTTTTTTTTTTTTTTCCCACCTGCCTTGAAAATACTTGCAGCGCAAGATTGTTGCACACAGTTAAAGACCAGCTTTCTTCCAGGCCACCAGTAGGTACATGAAGATGGCCCTATATGCACTTAGGCTAACATAGGAGCACTGAATTTAATTAACATTGTTAAAACATTTTGAAAGCCTCTGAGTAAAGGCTTTACAGAAGTGTAAAATATTACCATGATTTCTACAGTTTATTTATTTAGACTTAATAAGATTCCCTTCCCACACAAATACACATACAGACACAAAAGTGACCTTTTTTGCTTTGCCAAGTAAATGCACGTTAATAAGTAGTACTGATAGCCAGACCGTCATAATTTCTTTTTACCCAAGAACAAACTTTTCCACCACAACCACCCTTTACTTCCTTTATCCTGTAAAAAATTGAAATACAACTGTGCTTTGCTGTATGGTGGAATGATTAATTCAGACTTTGGTCAAGAAAGTGAGAAAGCAAGTTCTACCTTTGCAAACTGCCCTCTGAAAATACAAGTTTCCAGCATCTTTGAGATTAAGCCAAGTGCACTGCTTGCCAATCTGAATTACATATATGAAGCAAGATGTTTTCAGAGAGAATCTACCTTCCCATTTAAGGCTTTAGAGGCTGAAACAGATACTTTAAATTGCAACCAGAAACAAGTTGTGAGAGTTGGTATAGATCAGGGAGGGGAGCTGCAAAATACTTGCTGTCAGAAACACTGGCTAAAGCTATATTCCCAGAAGCTGCAGTCTCCCAAGAGTTTTGAGCTAAAATAAAAGCATCATAAAGAGAGCTGGAAAATTCTGAATGTACTTGTCTTAAATTCCTGAATTAGTTCCTTCTATGCCCCACCTCTCGCCTGTTTGTTTTCCATGAATTTCTGCTAAATAAATCTGCTGACCTAAGCAAGGACTTGTTTCAGGAACAGTTATGTTTAAATACGTACTGCAGAACATCTGAAGAAAGCACATTCTGGATGTGTAAACTGAGCATTCACAAAGTAGCCAGTTTCTAATGGGACGTTTGCAATCAATCAGGGAACAGAAATATTCCATGTGTCAAACCAAAACTAATCAACAGAGCACAAAAGTTTAAATCTATTAAATATTGAAAATGAGTGTAGGTTGAGCAGCAGCAGCAGGCCTGAGAACGATTTTTTGGAAGATACTTCTAAAACAAAAGACATGGAGAGGAATTGATTTGAAAGAAAAGCAAATTAATGAACATTCCTTTAGCACTCAGCCATACATAAATGACAAAGGCGTGTTTTCCGCTCCCTGTATTACTTCAATATCCAAATTTAGAATCCGACAAGGCTTACAACTATACAACAGCTACATGACGCTCCCTCTGCCATTTCTACCAATTGCTGAATCTTACCAGCATGACCTAGCTTTACAGCACAGCTAGTACATCCAGGCCCTAATCCTGGCAAGATACTGAGCCAGCCAATTGATTTCACCATCCAAGTCTGAAGAAAGAGTTATGCAGCTGAAAATAATCTGCATCTTGGAGATACCCCAATCTCAAGTACAGATGATTCTCCCTTGCTGGCCTCAGGCATATGCTGATCAAGAAGGGTGACAGACTTGAACTCAGTAATACTCCACATGGGAGCACATGAGTGCACCCACTGGCCTGATGAACAGTCACCCCAAACTACCCCCACTCTTGAGTGCTCCCTGCAAAAAAAGAATGGAGTCACTCAAGAGTAACTTCATTTATTGCTCTCCTCGCCTTCAGCTATTCATCAATACCACTTTATCATCAAATGTATCAAGAGTATCCGACAGATCTACAATAATAGGCATGCCATTTACTAGTGTCTAAGGGGTAGAGAAATGCCCTGATGTCTTTGTGTCATCAAGTGCAGCTAGTAACACTGATCTTCCCTGTCATCTTGCCTTAAGTACAGCAATTCCACATGCAGGTGCGTTGACATGGTTTCACCAATTGATGCTTTAATGTGCTTATTCAGTTTGTCCTAATCTGACTCTGTCTTCTGTTAGGAAAGTGAGAGAAGATTAAAGTTTCCAAGTCAAATTCTCAGAGTATTTTTTTAAATTGTAATTGACTTGAAATATTCTAAAACAGATATATATTAATTTCAATAATTAATACTATTAGTTGTGCACATGAATATTTAACAAGCCCACCCACTAAAGGCTTAACAGCTAAAAGAATTGGTAATAGGAAACAATTTTTATTTCATTGATGGGTTCTTTAGGATTCTGAAAATGAGAGATGGAAAAGATCTGTTCCTTCTTTTTTCCAGTACAGGGTTATTCCCTATAGTAATTTGATCAGATTAAAAATCAGCATTTACATAGAAGTCATCAGTTCAAACGAGTAGTTCAACTCAGGAGCGATTCAAATGCTTTTGCCTGACAGTTGTCCAGTGGCCCATCAGAAATGGGCTGGCATTCTCACTGTTTTTTGATTGCAGCATAAGTCATCGAAAGTCATGATAACACTTATCAGTACTGTTGCTATCAGCAGAAAAGCCCAGCTAAGCTCTCAGGTACTGATACTCCTTCTCTTTACCCTAGGACCATGCATGCATTCACAGCATTATACTGGAAGATTCTGCAGTGGTGCTCTCTAGTGAGCAGGTATCAGCTATCTGTCCTTTCAATGCAATCTTGAGAACTAAAATTCCTTAAAATCATTTAAAAAAATCAACGAACAAATTGAGACCAAACTGTTTAATGATATTATTGAACTGAAAAAAAGACTTCTGAACATTAGAATTAAAAGAAAGAAGCTAGGGATCTATACTAAAGAATCTGTTTTCATTTCAGTGCAAATTCTACATTCGTTACCAAGTAAAAGTGAATTCCTTAAAACTCATTAGCAGGGTTTGAGATCTATCTATTATTACTACTATAATTATTACTATTTATAGCAGCATAACCCACACAAGTCCCCAAAGGGTTAATGCAACTAGACGAGCTGAAATTCATGAGCATAATCCTAAACAAGTGAGTTGAAGTTCTATCAGGTCTATTTCATAGCATCAGGGATTACTGCTAGCAGTCTAATCCTACTGAGCCTAAGGGAGGTACGCTGTATTGTATTTGAAATCCTGGCCAGGAAAGAACGGAAGGTTAAATGGGTGCCTTGCTCTGTAATCAAATATCACAGGCACTACTTATCTATTCAATGAACAACTAACGTAGAAAATCAATTAGGAAACAAATAGCTGCTTCTTTTGAATTTTCTTTTTACCTAACAAAAAGAGAGAGAAAGAAGTAAATGGTTTTATAATATATTTTTAACTGAAGTATACCACACTACCTACTAAAAAATAATTCTACGTGTAGACAGGCTAGCTAGGGCACACAACACATCCAATAGCAACTGCTGGTGTCTGAATGCTATTTCTTTAAGTGCTAGGGCTATTTTCAAAGCTAGCGTATATTCAAACACCAGCAGTTGAGCATCCTCTCAGGGTTCAGCACAGAGAAACTGCACATACAAAATTATTAACTGACTGCAGATAATTGGAGTGAGCTCAAATGAAATCACAAATACATATCCGGTTGTTTGTAACTGAACATCTTAAATTATGTATCAGCTGTGAAGAGCATTTCTTCAGCTGCTCATCATCTTTTGTTCACTTGGTTAAAATCCCAGGAGTACTGAAAAAGGCTGAAGCTCCTGCTGGTCTTTGTTCCCAGCAGGCAGAAGTCCCTTTTGGTGGTCTTGAGGTTAACATCCTACCCCCCTTTCCTATACCTGTCATTCTGAATAGACTTCACAGTCTGTGCACACAGACAAACGGCCTGACCTGGCCAGCTAGCTTGACCCCTGGGCAGGAAGAAGATCACATCTGGTTATTAATATTGGGACATTAAAAAAATGTAATCTTCAAGGCACTCCTCAGAGAAGCAGGCTAGCAATTATACAGTATGCACTGGGTGTCAATCAGGGAGCACGTTAGCCTGATATTATGTTCGAGAATGTTAAAACGTTCCTCTTGCTCTGATGAGGGGTTTCAGATACAGTCTTCCTCTGTATCTGTGAAAGCTGGTAAGAGAAGTTAGCCCAAAGCTCTTAAGTCTTTAGCTTATCTGTTCTTACACTTCACAGTTTTTAGCCTGTTTTACAAAGTTTTATAATGTAAAACATTTGTAGGTGAAAACTGATATAACTAGAAAAAAGCCAGGATTTTACAGTAAAGGAGGACACCTGACAAATGGAACAAAAACCTCTCAATATTACAATTGTGTTAAACATGCTCCCATTACATTCCCTGAACGTTTTACCATTATCCTCGCTTTTCAGTTCATTCACATCTGCATATTACTTGGTTTAAACACACTCAGTTTATATAATTGCCTAAAATATTCAGAAACACATTTGTGTATGTGTATAGTACATATTATACACACATGCACGTACACAAAGCTTCATATAGCACGAATTTTTAACAGTATCATTTATCAAATCTCAATCCCACTAAAGTCAAGGGACACTTTACCTTTTGCTTGAGTTGGGCCAGATCTTAACCCTTTATAAATGACAGCACAGACTCACACTGGCATGTGTACTGAGAATATCAAACTCCTGCTCTGACACCTTCTCATAGCCAAATAATTCTTCCTATTTGTCCCACTGGTTGTGCCTAAACGAGATGAAAGACCATGGTCTGAAGCACTTATATATTGTATCTCGTTGGCATTCCAGCCTCACTGGAAGCTCCTGGACTGCTGATGTGAAGCCTACACAGCTCCAGTGTGCTTCACAAGGCATGCTCTGACTGCCCCAAGGCATCCTTCTGTACCCGACACAGGTACAGATACCTGATTTGGGAGGAAGAGCATGGTCTTCAGGGAAGTCTCAAGTGAGTCCCAGAGGATGGTGTCAGCACATGCGCCGTGCTCGAAGGAGTATCTAAAATTGTCTCCAAAGGTACTAATTATTAATATTCCTAGCCCAAATAGCTTAAATTCTATGTCATTCGTTTGGTTTTGCTGCAAACCACCATCATAATTTTTCCTTGCTTCATTTCAAATGGAAAAAATTCCGTTTCAAATTACTTTGGGCCAACACCCAGGATGAGCCTTCTACCAGTGATGTGTTAATCTTGTGATCCTCTGCATCTGAAAAAGGAGCTTTATAGCATTGGAAGGGAGAAGTTTATAACTTTCCAGCAGAATGCCAGCACTTGTTTTTAGCTCTGATAGGCCTTGAGATGTTAGACCTTCAAACTGAAACATTATTATGTACGGAAAAGCTATTATAGGAAAAATGTAAGAGGTTTCTAAAATATATTAGTCACAAAGTCACATTGTTTCTTTTTTTTTCCCCTTGGTATTAACGCAGCTTGGCTTCACGCATGCAGTCATATGAAAAAAGAGTATTGATACAGTTAAAGAATGCTCTGCAAATTTCTAACATATTTTTCCATATGTAAAATATGCAGAAGGTTCAAAATGCATGATAGTTTCCCGTAGGATGTCAGCATACCTCATTCTGTCTTTATTATGTAAAAATAACATAGTCACCTCCAGCCATCTGAAGCTCAAGACAATAAAACCTTTATTCCCAATAATTCAAAATGCATATTTGATAAAGTATACACACACTCAAACTTGTATACACAAGAGAAGGTGAGAAAGATTATTGGCAGAAAAGAGCCAAAAATATAAAGGCGTTCTAGACTTGGCAAGAATGCACTTGGGCTAAGTACTGTAGAAATTACACTATTCCAGACATAGATGGTACTGTGAAAATAGACACGTAGAGATGTGAGTACAACAGGAAGAAGAAGAATGTGGTGAGGCAGTAAACACCGGGGCAGCATGTGTGCACAACCGAGGTTGCAGAAAGTAAACTCCTAGGCAAGGATGACACCAGGCAAAGCCCTGAGGGAGCTGGAGTTTTGGAGTGAAATTCCAAGCTTGAGGCAAGAGAGGAAATGTTTCTGACAGGTTGGGGCCTTTTAGGGTGGAGGCTTTTTGGTTTTAAATAGTAGCTGCTTGAAAAATGCTCACAAATGTGGAATAATTTAGGAGGAGAAGCGGCCTATGGATGAGGTGATCAAATGTGTCTGCTCACAAAGTATGCCACGGTTATCCCTACTCAGTAACCTATTTCAATCTGTAAAAGATATTTAGAAGGTGGATTTAGTTCTAACAGCATATACTCTGCATTAAACAGGGCAGCTGTTTCAATGAGACAGGAAACACTTCCAAATTAAAACCCTCTCAGCTTTTTCACACCCTCTTGGCAGAGCAGTCTCTTTGACTCTTCCTTTGTAAATATCTTTTTCTCTAGAGCACCAGAAACAAACGGAAAAACCCTAGAAATAAACTTAGGGAGAAAAATAGAAACAGTAACCATCAATTTCAGCAAGAAATTACCCATATAACAGAACTTTTTGAACTAGATAATTTCTCACAGTAGTGACAAACCACAGCAGTCAAACCACAGGAGAGCCATGTCCCAGTCAATTGACAGAGCAAAGAAACACTGTCATTGTGGAAAACTCCTGGGCCAGCTCAGCAGTACTACAACAGAGATGGATTTGGCCCACAGCCTTCCCCTCTCTTTCCTCACATCACTATTTGAATAGGAAATAAACCCTTTTTTTTTAGCCTCAAGCAAATCCTACAGAGTATAAAAAGACTTGTGATCAGTAAAAACCCTCCATCTTCTAAAAAGTTCAACATTTTGTTTAACAATGTGACCTATCTCATACTAAAGAAAACACCTCGTGGACTCTGCACGTCATTGGCAGCTGAATATTTTATCTTTGTGGCAAGTTTAGGAAATATTCCTCACCAAAGAATAATGTTAGATTTAAAGTATTTAATGTAAGTTGTGGGGGTTGGCAGGCAGAGAGAACCTGGTATATGATTTAGCAACTAAAAAGAAGAACATTCAGCACTTGGGAACAACTGTGGTAGCTCATCAAGTGCAGAATTCACTCCACTGACACAGAACAACCAGGCTCCCTGCAAGGTGAACAGAGAAGAAATGAAACGTACCTGAGCAAGGGATCAAAATGCAGGATTGCAGTAAAACCCTATGGTTTGCAATAGCAGCCACTGCCTTTCTGTACGAGATGAAAAGGTTCCTGCAGTCACTGGCACCCCCCTGAGCTGGCTCTACCCTGGGGCTTCCCAGGGCTCCCTGTGCAGGGTGGATTTCACTCTAATCACAGACACACTCATATTCACTCTAGCTACTGCCCTTCCTGGTCCTTCTTCTGACACATCCCCTACATCGTGTGCCGTGGGAAGGGCAGTGCATGCACAGCTGGCTCTCTGCCAGCTGGGGACTCCCTTACATGAGCAGAGTAACCCTTCCCTCCCCCGCAGCAGGGAACTTGCATCAAATCTCCAATTGCTTTCGCTCCACTAATGGCAGAAAGGCAGCTGAGCCAGACCTGTCATGTAGTCCCACTGAGAACAGCTGTCCTGTGACCATCCGTTTGGTGTGCACGTCCTTATTTCGAGCTTCTTCCAATGACTAATACCCTCTTTAAAAAGAGTTCCACACAGAAGCAAACTATGCAAGACGCAAACTGTTGGAAATAGCGAAAACCATTAATATTTAATTTTATGGGTGCATAAGAAACAGAAAAGAACCACCAGGAGTCATGTACCTTAATTTGCTAGAAACAGGGAGGAGGGAGAATCTAGAAGTATTTCAGACCTAATTTTGTGAAAAGACATTCAGTGAGCTACAGTCAAGGGAAAAACACATCAACATGCCTCTTTTGCTTTAACTAATTAGCAGTGTTACAGGGTTCCGTAGTGACATTTCAGCAATAATTGACCCTCTGATGCATTTTTTGTCTATTTCAAACTACCCAATATACCCAGCCAACAGGGCCGTGCAGCTACAGAGGCTGGCAGCTACCACAGAGAAGCTGGTCACTGCCCGAGACTGACCTTGGACCCTGGGATGCTGAACACACAGAGAACAGGAGCTGCTAGCACTCAGCATTTTGGGAAATCAGATCCCTAATCTTCACTTTTAGTACTTCCTTCAACACCGGCAGATAGCACAGGCAATTAAGATTCAGGCAGCAACTACCCTGCACTAGTGTAGGTGTATATACTCACATAGGGAATCAGGAATTTCCTGCCTTGCCTTGAAATTAGTATTTCATTTCAAATTTTGTGCTGATTTGGGGAAGGGGGACCTTTGGCATCATAGTTTCATAGTACTTCACAATACATACAGGGTAATTTAGTTAATATAAATTTCTTTCTTTTCTAAACTCTAATGTGAAAGGTTTTAATATCAAGCAGCATGAAGGCCAGAACAATCCAAAAGTCAACATAGTTCCCACAGTATAAGTTCAACCACAGCAGACATCCTATCTGTATTTCATGGTTTACCTTAGTAACAATCAATAATACATTAAAGTTAGCACTGAACAGTATAAAGAGAGCACACTACAGAGTCCAATATTTGAGTTATGCCTCATATGTTTCAGCCTTGTAGTCCACATGCAGAAACCATATCTTCTGTTTTGCACCAGTAAATGAATATCTGGGGTAAATATTTGCAGATAGATGGCTACTTAGCTATTTCTGTTTTTCAGGCTCAGCAAATAGTTAACTGTCTACTGATATTTCCTCAGTAGAAGAAATATCAGAAGTACTGATGTTCTTTATGTACAGCAGAAAATGTGGGAAAACAAAAAAGAGATAACTATTTGAAGAGGTAGGCAATGTCACTTGGGGGTAAGCTGTGCGCTTGTCCCCCTTACTCCATTAATACTGGGGGGAACGGGAAGCACATTCCTCCTCGCTGTAATTCTGGAGTCTGCTGGAGTCCTTCTCTCTCTGCAAACTAAGCAGCTAATTTAAGTACCTAACACAGAGGCAAAAAAAGTCATGGATTAGAATCTGACAGAGACAAAAAAAAAAAAAAAAGGTTATGGGAACTAGTAGTCTACTCAAAAAAATTCGTTAACTCTGGGTCTTCTAACATATCAAACTAGGATTACTCTTGCAGAAAATAATTCATGCCATTCAAGACCGGCCAAAGAACCATCAGGAATGCCAGAGAGGTTTAAAGCTATCTGGACAGCATGATGGCAGATGAAATTCGGTATTGGCAAATGAATCCAAGAAAAGGTATGTTAGCAGGAACAGTAAAGTCATGTCGCCCCATGAAGAATAGTGGTTTGTGTTCTGATATAGCAACATAACCCAAGAAGAATTTAGAAGTGGTAGACGGAGTTAGAGATCAGTGATGGGATTAACAGAAAGTGGAAAAAGTTCCACAAAAAGGAACACTGAAAAGAGTGAAATTTTTGGTGTATGAATAATGTAAGTAAAAGAGAGATGTAATAGAAAGTTCATCAAATAATGGACTGGCGAATAGCATAGGCAAGAACACATAATCTTTCTTATTCTGTATTGCCAGATGAATAAACAAACACAACTTAATAACTTAAGTGAATGACACAAAAAGGGAACACATTTTTAAAAGCTGGAAGAAGATATTTAAATGCAGGTTATAATTAACCTGTGGAACTCCCTCTCACTGCATGTGATTGACCCAAGAGTTCAGTTTACAAATTGATTTGATGTTTGCATGCGTTTAAGACCAGCTTTCTAAAAAGAAAATTACTTGAACTCATAAGGTATTAATTCATTGTTCTTTAAGAATAGAGGAGAAGAAAGAAACATCCTTTACAAGCAACATTGTTCCATATTTGTTTCCTAAAGGTTTTTGTGTTTGTTTTTTTCTCTGCTCTGAGAAGCAGTTTTGCTGTTAGCCAATCTGGAGCAAAAAGATTAGATAAGGTGGACTAATGGTATAATTTGCTGTGATAGGACAATGATTACACACTTGGCCTATTAATGTGTTGTTGCTTCTAAACCAGCATTGTCTTCTGTTATGGACACCTACTGCAAGAGATGTACTTGCCTAATTTTATTTGCAATAGGGTATTTCTCCTTAGGACAGGAAGAAAAGATATCTCATGATTAGGTAGCTCAGAAACACCTCCAATGAAGAAAGAAATGTTCTTTAGATCCAGAAAAAATCTTGTTAATTTCAGCCCTAAAAGAGTCTATTAGGCACTTAAGAAAAGAAAGAAAACTATGAGTAACTGAGAAAATTACGAGTAACTGAAGGAGATAGATTAGAATAGAAATGGAAATTCAACCTTTACTACAGCAGACCCTAACATATATAGACATTTGTACAGTGTTATAACAGGTGACAGTAGCAGTCTGTAGTATTTATGGACGCACATAGTTTTAAATTGTGTCTATGCTCTTGGGAAGTGTACGCTTTTATAAGCACATACACCTGCATTTTTGTTTCCCCCCACTGCACCCCATGTGCAAGAAACTCAGTCTCCAACAACTGTGGCTTCCTCCCTAATGCCCTAACTACCCTCGGATAATATCTGACTCTCTAAAGTTTTCATGAGCATGAACAACTTCAGATTCTCTCTCTAACTCATTCCTCTCAGTAACAGACACTCTGTCAAATATACATAGAGATAAATATAGACAGTTAGAAAGACAGATAGCTGTTTCTTCACCAACATGAAGAAGTGAAGCAGTTTTCTTAGTTTTATTGCTGTGAGGGCCATTAAGACTGCCAAACGTATTGGGGGCCAACCTCTCTCTCACCTCTGCTTAGAGACATAACATTTTCTTTTTCCCCAAGGCCATGCTCTGTTTCCTACTTCAGATAGTATTGAGCTTACTTTCTAAACCTATTAGGATAAACAACAACTGGAAGTAAAGGAGAGACATTTGTTTAGTTCCTGTTGGGAACACGAGGCACAGAGCCTTCATATCTGCAAGGCTCAAAAGCTGAGGGAATGGGTATACAGGCTTGAATTCTGTACAGTGAGGTCTCAGCGTTCTCCCTGTATTGATTACCAGCTCAAGTCTCTTCAACATCATGAAAAATACTAAATACATATAACTCTTCAAATCCAACCTAGCTCTTGTCATTTGTGTACCACAGAACGCTTTAGCTAAACTTTATCTTCCCTTTGATACCTATGGGGTAGCTGAGGCTAGCAGAATTTGACTTGTGCAGTGCAGCACTCACGACAGAAAAGAAGTTCCTGGAAAGTCTTCTGGATCCAAGTCCTAAATGCAGTATTTTGGGTCACAGCTGATCCTACAAACTACTTTCATTTTTCAAGCAATGAGAAAAACATTCAAAGAGACCCCAAAGTGTTTTCTAAATGAGAAAAGATTTGCTCTTTCTCAAAAAAAATCCAAACAAACAAAAAACAAAACAAAACAAAACTCAGTAGTGCTAAAGACTTTTCTGAAGATTTCCATCCTCTGAGCTCCATAAGCCACATAAATTCAAGTATAAGGAAGACACCTGTAAAGGCTGGCAGGTTGTAGGAAATGACAATGTATACAGCAATGGGAGAGACAGAGGACATCCACACCAGATTCAGTTCATCATGGCCGATGAAACCATCTTAGCAAGCAAAAAACCGATAAAGAATATTCACAAATTCTCTGTTTCTGAGACCCATCTGCAACAGGATTAGTCCCAAGGGCCAATACAGTAGTGCTTTTGTGTCTGCCCAGTGACTTTAGGTCACTAACTTGGTAAAATCAGTCTTCAACTATTTTTTGTGGCCTGTGAGCTCAGTCATCTGAGAGCTGACTCCACAAGATCCAACTCTGATATGTCCCAGCAGGGTCCTGACTTCCTCCTGGGTCAAAGACTTTGAGTCACAGATGTTCCTGGACAAATAAGGACATAAGGTTTTCAGAAACCCTTGCAGTTTGGCCTTTTGTTTTTTCCATCAGCTTCAGTCTTCCTAATTTCCAGTTATTCATTAGCTGTGTATATATCTGCAAATGCCAAAGGGAGTTTCCAAAATAGTGACATCTAGATACTGAAAGCTGCCTCATTTTAGCAGTAAAGCAAGCCTTTTCCATGCTCTCATCACTAGCAGACTCAAAGAGCCAGAATACTAAGATCCTCCTTAGACTTAGTCTTACTGTTCTAGCTGTAAAAATATCAAGCTTCTGGTCATTCACAAAGTGTTCACTTAATTAGAAGACCTTAGTATTATTGCCTCAATCTATTTCACAAAGTGCAAGTCCTTATCTAGGTTACATGAACAACGGGAACACTTTAAGCAAGTGTCCTTCCCTCTCTTTTGTCATTAGGAACCTTAGTTTTGAATTTAGCAGAGAGAATGCTTGATAACATTACTCATACCTGGTACAGTACTTGAATTAGTTACGACTTTTCAGGGTTTCCCATGCAAAACATCTTCCTTATTAATAAAATAGCTTGGAGACATTCTACTCCACACACACGTCCCCCTTCCCCAGCCAAGGACTACTACAGTCCCAGTCAGAAGTTTATGATATCAGTGGAAAAATTCCATTAATGTCAATGGATTTTAGAACAAGATAATGTGAGTACAGACCATTGTAACAGACCATGGGAAGTGCCTGCTAAGGTTATTGTCAGAATACCTTCCACTATAAGCTTTTGTTTTAAACAGGGTCATCACAGCAGGGTTGATCTTGAACTTTCTCTGATGAGGATTAACCTTTTTTCTATAAAAAGCTTAAGCACAAACTATCCCTGAGCACCTGTGCTACCTCTCTGGGTAGATGTTCCCCTCTCCAGCACCAGGACAAGGAAGCAGTATATGCCCTTGTTCTCAGTTTACAAGGGAGAACTGAACAAAGACTCTTCTTGGGGCAGATTCTTGAATATTGTCCCCATACCCTAGGTCACCTGCACACAATCCAGCAATAATCCAGTTGTTATATACTTACATATTTTAGGCATGTGAATCATGTTAACTGCAAGGTTTGACTGCACTCAGGGATAACAGTTTTAAATAAAAAACATGACATTTTTAATCAGGAAATTCACATGGCTGAATATCTGCTCTTAGAAAAGGATTAGTTTATCACCATTGATGGCTCCCATTAGTAATATGTAGTTTCCTAGCCATACATAGAAGCAGGTAAGCAGGTATTGCTCATACTCTTCCTATATAATAGGTCTTTCTATTTGTTTTTGTCACTCTTACTGTGGTAGGATGCCCCAGGCATGGGAATCTGCTCTCTTAGCCATTCAAGGACTACCTTTGCTCAATTTTTTGTTCCCCTCACCTTTCAAAACTAAAGACTATCTTAACGCTTTCCCTCCCACAGGGAGAGCAGCATGCATGGTTTCCCCTGAGGCCATGGCACACACAATACTGGGTGTCTCTGCGTGCTGCAGAGCTGCAAGGCTCGCACCATGCCTCTGGGGACGAAGGGGGCCACTGCCAGGACATGCTGCTTCATGGCTATCCACAGAGAGGAGGTCCTGGGGTTCTTAGTAAAGCCTCACTTTCTTCAAATATCAGTACAAGGATGCACCATTGTCATTCTGCGCTACCTGCCTGTGTTATGTACACCAACCTAAAATATAGGCCATCAGGATTAAAAAAAATATTACAAGCTGCCACTTGTAACTCACGTTTTGTTAATATAATAACCTTACCCATATTTAATATAATTACTACCTGTTTCCTATACTGCATTGTATTTTGCCCACAAACATACGCTAATATATACATGGAGGTTTATCCAATAAAGTGCATGTATTCTGCATTGTGCCCAATCTTTTGCTCAACTCAACAGGACTGGAATTGCTCAGCATTTCACACCAGGTTCTTCATTATCCTTCATTACAAAATCTAACTGGGACATTAGACAATGCTACCCCAAAGGAAAAAAAATAATGCAGAAAACTAATTTATCTACCTAGCCAGACAGGCATACATAGAGCCAATACAGTCTGAAGCTCAGTTCTGCACATAGGAGGTCTCTAAGGTCTTACTCCTATCAACCCCAATAGTACACTGCCCCCTTAGGATTCCTAGTCCTGGCATTTTTTCTGGATGGACTGGCAAACGTATAGGCCAGGGGAAAGCTTCTCCCAAGCCACATATCAAAAGCAATAGTAAAGCTGAAGTACACATGCACATGTCATAATACAGCTTTCCTGTCATGTCCCAGGTTTTTTTTTTTTTTTTTTCCAATGTTCATTCTTAAATACATTGAAGAGATAGTGGGGAAAAATCCCAAGAGTTTGGGAAACAGTAATTACAAATTTTAGAGAAGACACCTGTAGTGTGTTGCATAATATCAGATGAAAACTGCTAAGGGTAACAAGAAAATATATGCTGCAAGGCCAGCAGGGAGCGGCTGCTAAATCCATAGATGCAGTCAGTCTATTTACGCAAGACATACACATGCTCGTATATTGACATAATACTCTTACATACATTATACATTGTATCTCTACCTTGAATCTCAGTCAGAAGTAATTACATATTTTTCTTGACGTTCAAATGAAAGAACCCCAGGGGCAAAAAACGGCTGTTATACAGCCATTTTGTGTGTGTGTGTGTTGAGCATAGTGAATAAATGAGGTTGATCCTCTTTATGGTGCTTTTCCTCTCCTCCTTGCTCATTCTTCCTGCTCTGCAAGAGGATCAACTAGCTTGTGCTTCACTGGGCAAGCTAAGCATTGGAAGTAGCATCCAAGTAACAGCCTCTTTTCAAGGAGTAGCCTCATATATCCTCATATTGTTGTGTGAGAACAACACTCAGATTGTGATCCAGAACAGTGTTACGGAAGAACATGGAGATTCCCTAAACCATGGTTTGAGAGTATTTTTCTCCTTAAGCAGTGTATTATAAAACAAATACAATACATGTTATTTTTTACAAGGTATGCAGGAGCATCTGAAAGCCAGGCAACATCCGAATATCAGGTAAAATACATAGGAAGTATAATGTGAAAATTATTTCTCTATGTACATATTTCTGTATATATATAATAATATATATTTAATTTGGAACAAAAAGGATTGATTTGAAATTACTATTTAGCTAGCCCCTGACTCTGTCTTAAATAAATGTACTTGTCTATAGTGTATACTATGTACAGTAGGCATATAAATTAATCAACTACAGAACATGCTCTTTAAACCTTTGTTTTGTCTTTATGCATGTAAGCACAACAGCATAATCTGAATTACAGTAACTAAAACTTGCAGTGGAAATTAAATTCCATAAAACATTTCAAACCTTAAATGAACATAAATCTGAAAGTACATAAAAAAACTGAAATATCCGCTATAGTGAGGTTTGTGTTTAGCAATAGATTAGAATAACTTTTGTTTATCACTGAAAACAGCTTTCTTCATCTAAACAAACAACAAGAATAAGATTAAGCAAAACATGTTTTGGCTCCTCAGATGTGCAGACATATTCCAATTTCCTTTGCGCAATGATTTTTATGCAAATCAATGCTGCACAATCTCCTGACCTTTTTTACCTTCATATTGGGACAATGACAGTTCCATAATTGGACTGGCATATATCTAGGATATTTGATTTTAAATTACAAAGTTGGTTCAGGACGACTGAAACGAAAAGAATGTGACTTGTGTTAATTCCAGATTGATCAAGTATCAACATTTCATGCCAAACAGAATAAAGCAAACAAAGTGACTGGGGTTGTTAGTCCATTCACCCCTGTATGCATATGCTTCACACCCCCACCTCAGTTGTTAATTCCTAACAACGATGCTTTCATCCAGAACAAGGATAATGAGAAAAACCCAAGCAGTGCTCCTTTGGGAACCGTTACGCTAAAAGTTACCTAAGGACTAAATCCCACTTGTGCCTCCTGCACGTGATAAAGATGAGCAAAGCATTCAATATGCCTGGCTGATTTAAAATCCAAATATGCAAACAGCATTATGGAATCCAGACAGACTATTCTGCTTCGCTGATGACAGACGCAGAGGAAAGCTACTCTAATTAAGCTTTTGACTTTGAACCAGAAGAGAAGTGGACACCTCGCTTTAAAAAAATAGCATAAAAGCCCAACTGCAGAGCAGGTGCTGCACGGTATTTGCATTTCCTGCAGAGGATGCTAGCTAGCAAGACCAACCAGCTGACCATGAACATTCTTGCCCTTAAGTGATCCAAGGACAGACTATAAATCCATCCTATAAAATATAGTAAAAGCCCCGCTTGTTCTTCTGTCCTTCCAATAAGTGATGTTATACATTTGTGATTATCTCATTTTATTGGGCTCTTTAGAAAGCTGTTTATGATCATTTGTGGACAAAACAAAGGCTCATTGTAAACTCTTATTTAAATAAGTTGGAAGGTCAATATGAAACAAAGGGCACCACTTTTATGACTGCTACATGCAAGCTATGCTAGTGTGTGTAATATTACAATGCATTTCAGCGGGGGGATAGAGTCCTAGCTAATTACAAAACTAACATATAATAGTATTGCATTAGCAGCCCAAGAAATTCCTATTGAATTGCATACATCTGACAAATAGAAAGACGTGCTTGTGTTGAAACTTAATTAGCCTGGCTAAAATTGTGCGGGCCAGATTCTCAGAAGACATAAAGACAAAGCTCTGCTTTACACTCCTGAGGATCTAATGCTCTGTTTATTCAGATAACCTCCATCACAGAAAACTTATCGTCTGGATTGACTAATATGCCTTATGGTATCTGCAGTTAAGTAACACAATTTACACAAAAATACTCAGTTTGTGAGCTGAAAAAGAATACTGCCAATCTACAAATCACAAGGTCTAAAAGAGACAATCAGTTTGCTCTGCCAGGTTTAAAATGCTAACGTTGCATTCCACCCAAGGCAAAGAAGGCAAGCCTTTTTCAAGGACAGTTCTGGCTGAAATTCTTTTTTATGGTTTCAAAGTAAAACGTTATGGTAAAAAATGAATACAGCTTTGTTTGTTTCTTCAGTCATCGTTAGCAATAGACATAAAGGTATTCTGTTTTGGAGCCCATATGGAAAGATCATCAACACTTTCTGCTTCTGGGTCCTTTGCCAAAATACCATATCCCACATGCCTTTTACCTTAAAACATAAAAGAAAAGGTGTTGTTCTGGTCAAATAAAGAAATAATTTTTACTAGCATACGTCTAATGTTAAAGCTGCCTAAATCCTGCCAAAGACATTAAAACACCATCTGTAAAACAGATTTTCATTAAATTGATCAGTTTAAAGTTAAGCAGCTAGGCAGATGATGCTTTTGAGCTAACCTTTAACCTTTAACCTTCTTAAACTGGAATTAGGTCACTCTCCTTTTGGGTAATATCTTTGCCGTTTGAGAACATGAGAGCTAAAGTGATCTATCCAAATTGAACTGACAATCATAGCATTAATAGTGTTATGGATCAATATTTTGTCAATAAAGGGAAAACCAACGTAGTTTTCACACAGCTGAGTGTTTGTCTGCTAACTGCTGCTTGTCAAGTTCCCTGAGCTCCTGAATAGCTGAATATATAATATTAATTGAAGTAAATATCCCACAGAATATCCCTATTTTATTTGTGATTGGAACTTGATCCTGTTATTCACTTACTCAGCTAACTAATACTTCTTTTCAGCCACAACAATTTTGTTGCAAAAAGTTACCTGTGTTAAGTTCAGCTGCTTTTACTATTTATTTGTTTATTTGGAAACTCTTTTATGAGCACAGAATATGGTATACGTAGCTCCCTGAATCAAAAGCTATTTAACTAAGCTACAAAATGGCTTCCTTAAGCGCGGTTACAGTGACATATATTTTATATCCACAAAGTTCACTGTCCCACGTCACCTTCCCAATTTTGCAGAAGTTTAATGCTTCCTCCTTGCAGAATGGAAACGCGCTCTGTTGCTATAGAGTCTTTTCTCTGTTTACCTGTGCAGTTACCGAATGTTTCTTGATGGATACTGCAAAGGAGTCACAGCTCTTCTGTGGTTGAATTTTCTCCTCTCAAGCCCTGGAATGCCAACGGTAAGTCTTTCGGAAGTTCATTTAGCCCAAGCTGAGTGAGTTCACGCAGGGTAAGGCTGTCTGTTCTGGTCCCTAGCAGCCACATTACTAACATCGTTTGAATGCTGCACTGCTATAAGGAGCACTCGGGCCATTTCTTTTTTAAATAACTGAGAAAACAGCTAAAGGTTTTACTTTGCCACATTTGGAGTCTAATTTTAAAAGTGACATTTTGATATTGCCTAAAATTATACAGCTTCAGAAGAGAAGCTCTGATGTTCATGGTAGCTTTAAAAGCTACGGTTATGAAAAGACATCCTTTTATTCCATCAACAGTTAAGCACACGAAGAAAAATCAAGCTGTTATGGCAGCATTTAAAAAAAGAAAATTCACAAAACAATAACATTTAAATAAATCTAAATGACTCAAGAGAAAACTCTGAGGTGCTTGACAAAGTAAAGGAACAAAGTCACCGTGCTTTCATATGGTTTTAGCGTTAAAGTTTTTATTACCCAACCATATTCACAGCACCTTAATTTTAAAAGGGTTAGAGGAGCTGCTTGAATACAAACACAATTCATGAATATTCTGAATCACTCCCAAGGCATATATCTATTATTCATACATTTTTTTTTCCTTAGGTGCTCTAAAAGTTTGTCTGATGTATTAAGAGAAACAAAGTTTACAACTCTATTGTTGTCAACTGCTTCACCAGACCTGACAAAACTATCAAGTCTACAAGAAGATAACTTTATAGACCTTCAAAATCTCATTTATTTCCACTTTTCACCATAAGGCCTGAATGCACACCCACAGTTAAAACTAAAGTTGTCTGGGTGACATAAGAGGCATCACATTCTGTTATAAAACACGCACATCGACAACATTTAGATCTGTTGGGACATGTTATAATACTGACAATCCTAAATCTTAAAAATAATAGTATTAATATGCCAATTAATATTTTAAATAAATCATCCCTCCCCTTCAAAATGCATGAGAATTGCCTTGAAAAATAGATTATATAAAAATAGTGTTTGTGTATATGCATGATCACCTTTCTAGGGTTCTTTAAAAACTACCAGAGTTTAAATTTTCAAGCTTCCCTTTGGAGCCATGAGGGACATAACTTCAGAAAAGTATGAAAGCTGAGATTCTCACTAGCTGCCCTAGAGAAAGGACTTAAAATATACAAGTACCAGGAGACTTGCAAGGTATTGCAAGAACCAGCAGCACACTTTTGTTTATCCTTCTACTGGACGTGAAGCTTAGGTGCTGTCTAGGAGTTCATGCATTCCTTCTCCATTGAGATGTCTTTCACCCAGTGTGATTCAGAGAACGGACTTAAAAGGTCCGTGATGGTCATTCGCCATGTATGATAACTGCACCGCACAGCTTCCACGGAATTGCTCAATCTGACAAACCAGAATCTGGAAAAGAAGCCATTTCAGCGCCAGGATGTTTTAAGGGATAAGTGCTAGGAGTTGAGACTCCCTTAATTTTCTGCATCAAATGTTTTATAGGATGCTGCAAAACCAAGTGAATTTGACTGAGGTTTCTCTAGAGCTTGGGCTGAGTGACTGAAGAGAGACAGTGCTGTTTTATGTAGATGGTTTGTACTTTGCAAATCTATAGCAATGCCTATGACTTTATTAATAAAAAGCAATTGGAGTCTTATTTTCAACAGTCTCCAAAGTTTTGGCAGTGAAGCCATCTGTGAAAAGCCTCCTGCCTCCTCAGCTTCCCTTCTATCACTCCTATCTGCAACATGGTTTGTAACAACATCTGTCTGAAGGGTAGCTTATAAACAGATCATTGATATAATCCAGGTTAACACTCCAAAAAAGAGATGGGGACTAACCATTTTTTAACGCAGATCACTTCAAAAACCTGACTTACAGTGTTGCTCCACAAGCAGCACAACCAGAGGGAGCAACGAACTGCTTCACGAACGATGCAGAGCGGGAACTTCTGAAGGCAATTGTGCTGCTGAAGTAGATAAACTGTGACACTACACGCTCAGCTTTTGGCACTTTTCGAAACAGGACTTTAGATCTTTAAAAAACAACAAAAATCCCAGACAAAAATCCACCTCCCTCGAGTTAAGGAAAAATGCAATTTAAATAAAAGACATGATTAAATTAGAAGAGCAGCCAGCACTATGGTAGGACATAATAGATCTGAGCCTGTGTTATTGCCATTTTTGTCCATAGCAGACCTGCCAAGGTTACAACTGTCAGGTTATAAAATTAAAATCCAAGTTACTACATGTGCACTCTGCCTTAGCTCAGAATAACCATCTGAACTTGACTGAACACCAGCAAAATGTTATTTCTTGCTTAAACTAGAGATCTGCCGAGGCTTTTCTGTAGTTGTTCTATGATTAGAAAACCAGCATAGCTGCTGTAATCAGCAGATGACTCCTGATAGTTTAGTTATCACAGATTTCTAGTATAAATCAATAGATAACACTTGCAAAATGGATTTTCTAATCATATTTAGAGCTTGTTACAGTGACTAATGGTTTGCAATATTTCCTGAATTTTTATTTCCCCCAGACAAAAGAAGTTTTTAATAAGTTACAAAGTTATTCATCTTGGAAATGAATGTGTTATATTTTGTACATGAACCAAGACAATCAAGCCAATCCAGTAAACACACTGCAGAAAATAAGTTACCCCGTAATTAGGGTTTGGAAAAAGTCATGACAAGTTGTGTAATAAATGGTATTCATCACTCCCACATATTCATTATATCCGCATAGTTTTTTCCAGTAAAGATAAAAATATAGTTGCCATTCTACTAACATATTTATCTACACCACACCCTTTCATGTTTGTGAAAAATCATTACTAGCTTGGAAAAGAAGAGCAGACAAAAGGATGACAGTGCTTACTTTTGAATATCATTGGTAATAATGTGGCATATTGCATGTGTTTACTGTAGATACTGATGTAAAATAACTTGTCTGTGACAGATTATAGTTGCAAACAGATTGATATGCCAGGAAATCGTCTCCCTGTGCACGGTATGGAAAAGTCATCATTTTCCATAACCTCCTCCTTCAAGCCTCCAAACAAAATGTAATGGACAATATTTGAAAAGATTATAAGAAATATAAGAGATACCTCTAGTCATTTATTATGAGAGTTTTTTTTTTTTTAAATGTAGGTTTCTTATGCTCACAGAAAGTGAAACCTAAATGGGCCCTAAGGTAAATCTACATGTTTCACCAGGGTCAGCCCTTCTAGACTACCCCACATAGTTTTGATCAATTATAAACACGTTCAATAAACATTTATTTTGCTGATTAATCAAAGTCTTGTTTGATTAGCACAGAAACAGTAGTCTATTTGGTGCCGACTTAAATTGCTGTCACTGGCTTACCTTGTACAGTTTCAGGGCTGCTTCGTGCCTGTGATTGGTAGTATGTAACCGCAATTTATCCACACTGTTGGTGTAGTAGTCACAGGCATTGCATTTTAGGTGAACTGGGTTGCCAATGGCAATACACTTCAGCCTCCACTCATTAGTTTTGCCTCCTTCTTTAATGTGAGCCACCAGTTGATATTTCTGCATGTGTTTGTCAGTCTTGCAGTGGAGCTGGAAGTTCGCTTTGAGCTGAGTGTTGTAGTTACAGAGCTTGCACTGGTAGATGTCTCCAATTACAGCCCTCCACTCCTCTTCGGGGAGAGAGCGTTCACTGCTCACATGCACACTTAGGGCCTCCAGGCTGTCAGAGGTGAATTTGTTGCAAACAGCACACTGGAATAGCTTCAGCGCTGGGTCACTGATATAAGGTGACAGCTCTCCTGCAGTAAGGAGGGACAGGTCATCACCCATTAGCTGACCACTGGCAAGCCGGATTTCAGGCGGCAGCTCATTATTTACTACAGGAAAAAAAAAAAATTAAAAGGGAAAGTAGAGACCAGCAAGCAGAGTACACACAAAGGAATCCGTAAAATAAAGCCTTGACAAGGAGTTTGCTTTCTCTAGAGCTTAAACTATAAAAAGCTGTAATAGGATTGAATCAGGATCAATTACAATCATCCCTTTCAACTTCTAAATTCCCTCATCAGATAGCTTTAATTACTCCTACTGGGCATGATGTCATTCTGGAATTTGTATTTTCAAAGGCATGAAAGTTGATCAATAAAATAACAAAACAGCAATGCTTTTGTAACTTAAAAGCCTAGATTAACTTACACAGCACTAATTGTAGTTTTGTTATACCCTTTAAATGATGCTGGAGGTAGGTCTATATACAGATGCAGGTATATATAGTTATATATGTATGCATGTACATATATATCTGGAATATAGTAATTTGAATAAATGTATCTGTACTAATTGAGCTACTTCTAGTACCAGATCTTAGGATTCTGACTTTTAAAATACATCCCATTCATAACACCGGGCCAATTTAGGTACACAAAAACTGTACATTAGAGCTGAATGAAGTTTGAGAATTCTTTTCAATATACATCTTTAACATTAGTTAACAGACTGCTCACACATGACCATTCATTTCCAATTTGCCCTCCTTTTATACTTGGAAAACGTGCAATTTGCTAACTATAAAGGGGCATTGTCAGTTAAAAGAAAAAAAAATTGCATTCCTGTTGACCTATTCAGATAATTAAAAACTGCAGAAAACAGAGCTGCCTTTATCTTTTCTGTTCTGTTAATTTGATAGCACCTTGTTACATAATCAGTTAATTTCACTCTGTACCTGTGGATCTTGCATACAGCAGTGGAAGAGAGGAAAATATGATTGCAAAGATACAGGCACAGCCAGGGGACTGAAGGAGGGCCCTTGAGGCCAGGTGGGGTTCCTTTACTGCTTTTTATTTGAACCTGCAGTGCTACAGTCACTCCTGTAACTATTATCTAGCAATATTACTAACTGAGCTATTACAGATAAAACTTGACACAAGACGACAAGTAAAACAAAACTTTGGAGAGTA